>NC_060119.1:432173062-432476092 GCF_021461395.2 Schistocerca americana | reverse complement strand
GACGGTGATAACTGAATCGTGGAAGACAATGCAGTTGTTAACGTTCTATAAACAAAGGGGAAAGAAATGATCTGAGAAATACAAAGGAATATATCTGCTAAATGCTTCTCACAAAATCTACGCAATACTTGTTAACAATGGAATCAGAGAGATAGCCAACGACCTCCTATTGCAGGAGCAAAATGGTTTTAGATAGCGACGAGTCTGCACTGCCAGTGTTACTATCGAACGCCAGTTAACTGAAAACAGACGAGAATACAACCTGGAGGCTCACATCGCATCTACAGATTATGAAACAGGTATCGATATATAGAATGGAAGCAAGATTTGGAGCATCATAGGAAAAAAAAGATGGTATATGGTATACGAGGTGTTTAATACGGGTACTACCCAACAGAAAATACTCGAACAACAAATACAGTGAAAGTGTAGAAATTACTAAATTACTAATAAAGATCCGACAAGAGTTAAACCTTTCACGTATTGTGTTAAATACACTCAAGCGACATTGGTCATACATTGGAAAGGGAGCTTAAGAAAGATATCAGATTAATACCGCAAGACACGCACCTACGTACTCTGCTTTTTCTGGAGGACCAAATAATTATTCACAAGACAGCAAATTGCCTACAGTCTGCAATACATCGCCTGAGTCAAATATGTATGCACTATAAAAGTTTCATTAGAAGAAACTTAAAGAACAGCCTTAAATGTGCAGTTTCCAGTATGCTCCGAAACAACACTAGGTGAACAATCAAAAGAACTGGTTTCATTTTTAGCTGTTACGCTGCGAAACTAGCTTTGAATCAGAAACCGACGTTGCTAATGGATTAAATAAATTTCAGATGATATGTAGCACAATACACAGAATACTGTGTGACTAGCGAAAGAAAGAAACAGAGCTAAAATTTTACCAACTTGGGTGACCGGAGTGACTAAGCGCTAGGCGCTACAGTCTGGAACCGCGCGACCGCTACGGTCGCAGGTTCGAATCCTGCCTCGGGCATGGATGTCTGTGATGTCCTTAGGTTACTTAGGTTTAAATAGTTCTAAGTTCTAGGGGACTAATGACCTAAGATGTTAAGTCCCATAGTGCTCAGAGCCATTTGAACCATTTTTACCAATGTAATGCTTACCTCTCTTCTTATTTATGGCAGCGAAGCATAGAAATTAACTAAGAAAGTCAAAAGAAGGACACAGTCGGCTGAAATGAAATTTCTACTGAATGATAAAGGTTGTACCCTCAGAGATCAAACACAAGACAGTGTTAGAAGAGAAAAACTTAATGTGTACTGTATGAAAGAAAAAGAAAAGATCTAGGATGCGTAATATGTAAACAACATATCAACAGAATAGTGGGAGTAATCAACTATATACCAATAGAAAAGAGAGCTGTAGGACGACCAAGGAACAGATGGCTTCCTTGAAAATTCAATTTTTCGTTTACATTGATGGATGAAGTGCAAGTCAACCCTTTGACAGTATTCAAATATAATGACAGCAGTAATATTTTACTACTCGTATTTCTAAGTCTAAAACGAAATGAAAGTATAACATAATTCTTAGTAAAGTGTTTTAGTAGTCTAAAACAGTATTAAAACCACGAAATAGCTTTTACCCTTTGAATCGCTAATGCTTCCTTGAACCAGACGTTTACCTGACACAAAACTGATATATTGACTAGATATTTAGTCGTTAGATTAGTTCCTGAATGAACTGCTATTCACAATATGTGTTTTCTACTTGCTGACACAACTTGTAAGATGTAATTACCCACTATGGGGCAAAATTACGTTTCTTAAAGGGGCGAAAACAAAATATTCGCTTATACTCCTACCATTAAACTAAATTATTTGTAAAAGATCATTACTATTATAAATATTTGAGGAGAATGTAATACTAATTACATAAGCAACCCATAACTACGTTGTTTTGCATACTAACACTAATGCTGGGCACAATGTAGTGGGGATTACAGTGTGTCAGACGAATGTATGAACATGTTTTTCCTCACAGTCCACCCACTACACAAGTAGTATGATAATGGGAGCTATATTCCACTTCAGATATCAAATTGATATCAAATTAATTATCCAAATTAATCAGTTGATCAATTAATTAACCTCACCATCTGATGATATCTTGGATTTTACCCAAGTGGCATGTGGGTTCCTTCCACTTCCCATCTACTCCCTACTCCCACCACTGCAAATAGTAGTAGATTCAAATTTTGGCAGAATTTTCAAAAACTGGTGGAAAATTTAAATTTATTGGCGAGGGTATCCTATTTTGTATGTTTACCTTGAGCTTTGGAGACCAACTTACCTAGTTCACAACACCGCCAACAGAGGGTGCTGTTACCTTTCTACCTCTCCTCATCCCCCCACCATCCCTCCCCCACTACCCATATCCTCACTGCTCCTCCACTTGTGAGGGAGCTTCAGTCTGTGCTGAGCCATCAGATAGGCGAGGGTATCCTATTTTGTATGTTTACCTTGAGCTTCGGAGACCAGCTTACCTAGTTCGCAACACCACCACCAGAGGGTGCTGTTACCTTTCTCCCACTCTTCATCCCCCCGCCATCCCTCCCCCACTACCCATAACCTCACTGCTCCTCCACTTGTGAGAGAGCTTCAGTCTGTGCTGAGCTATCAGATAGGACTGACTTAAGTTCTTACTGTGTACTATGTGTTTAATGGATGAGATATCCTTGTCACTCAGAGAGCAGTTTAACTGTTATATTAGCTGTAATCACGTAGTTGACGACTGTGTCCATAGCCTCCTACATACTGTTTGGAAAGTAATCATAGCGAATAGGCATATGAAGAACACAAAAATCCTTTATCGGATAATGAAGATGCAGCAAGATGGGGTTAAGTTACAACTCATGAGGATAAATGTCTGTGCTGAAACTGTAGATCATTCGAGAAAATCCCAGTCAGACATTCAAAGTGCAAGAGGCAAGACGTTTGCCCACTCCACCAAAAGCTCCTATGTCTGTGCTATGTGTTCATTTGAGGAGATGTAGGTTATGAACAGAGAGGAGTTTAATAAGTGCAGTACATGTCAACATGGGACTAAGCACTGCTCCTGCAGACTCCTAAAAGAAGACCAGAAAGAAAACAAGGCTTGTAACCCATCAGATATTAACTGTGGTGGAGTAACTCTCTCAATTACAACAATGCAGGATGACTCAGCACTCTGAGTGATAGCAGGAAACTCAATAATTTATCTGCAACACTCCATTGGCTGCATTGTTTCGAAGGTTTATATAAAGACACTGTAGGCTATCTCTGAGTTAATAATAGTGTGCATGCGACGATTTACACCTGTGTATGAATACAGTGGTAAAAGAAATTAGAGGATGACCCATAAGTATAAGAGATTTGCAATTTGAATTCCATGTCTACAAGTAGTCGTTATTTACTAAGTTTTGTACAGAAGTGAAGATGAAGTAAGAACCTCTTCAGTTTTTAGATGAATTGCATCCAATACCTGATTTTTTAATTTTGGTTTCCATATGGGTATTGACATATTTGACTTGTCAGACATATACCAGAATCATGAAACAGTTGGTGAGTCATAATGCAAATCTCATTATAGCTCCCAAACAAGACAATCTGAATCTAAAACAAATTTTCTAGTTGCATGTAGGAACTGACATGTCACTCAATGATTTTGTAAAGATACTCAGATATTGCCAGAATCTCAAACAGTATGGGTTTCTTGTTATTGATCAATCAAGAAAGCTGAATGATAGCAGCTATAGATAGAACTTCCAGGAGTGTCTATATGTATATATATAGCTATGAAGGAAACGATGATAGTGTCAATATAAAATTATACCATAGACAAGTTCGTATGTATATCAGGCACTCAGCCCAAGAGGGCAGGTGTGCATAGACAGAGAATGCGTCTGTACATGGATGGAAAGTTTCAGTCTCTCTAACATAAAGTTAAGGAGCTGGACACCTATGCCCAGACCCTTCTGAGACTGATCAACGAATTAGATGTCAGGGTTAAGAAACTAGAGATGTACACTAGCATCATTCTGAGAAAGTAAGTAGATAATTTAACTGTAAAGGCTAATGGAGCTGCAAAGAAAGTACATTATTATGCATATAAGGTGCAGCCTATGAAGCAGCCCACTTAGTGTACAGCAAGGTTCAACTAAGCAGAAGGTCATCGCTGCAAGGAAGGCAGTTCAAGTGAAGTTACAGTTGCTATGGTTATGACATTTTAATCGAGAGTAGACACTGTGAGAAATGTTTAAACCAATTAATGAATCTCTAGATGAACTCTAAGGGAAATTACACAATAATGATGAAGATGCTATTGTTGGTTTCATTAACCATCACATTGACACAAGCATGGACAAAACATTTAGTGTCAGTGGCGGAAAATCACTGATGCTGGGCATGTAGCCTATAACTTTAAACGAAAAAACAATACAGATAAGGGGTAGAGAATTTAGAAAAAAGCTCCAGGTCTTCTGAACCTCATTTTTCTAAAACCCTCAAAAGCAGTAAAATTTTTACTCAACGATCTGGAGATGAATGGTGAAATATGATAAGTGAGCCATGTACACATGAAAGCAGGAAACCAATGCAGTGAAAAATATAGAGACATTATATATCCATTATTATTAGGCAGTTGGTAAAGCAGCAGTGATGGTATTACCATTCAGCATAAAACAGTCAGCAGTCAACCCCTCAGTACATATGCTACAATGAACCAATAAGACAATAGATCAATTACAGCTGCTCATGGCATCAGCTGCTGTGGGCAACACCACTCATTCGAATGAAGTTATCTCAGTAATTTTTGTACTTAGAGAGAAAGGTATAATAAAGCGAATATGGAGATGGTACTCCGGGAACTACACAAACCAGCACGCAAAAAATATCCTCATAAGTGCGTTATGATTAAAGTTTTGGATGACTTACGCCAGCCTGATCTTATAGATATAAGGGAATATTCACTGGAGAATAATGGATTCAAATATACTTTGATGCTTGTTGATACATACTCCATGTTTCACTAGGCATTTCCTGTTAAAAGAAAAATGGTGAGAAATGTCACAGAGGTGTCTGAGCATTTTTTATAGGCTTGGAATGAATCAATGCCCTAATAATCTCCAAACCGATAATGGTGTGGAGACACCCAGGTCCATCATACTTGCATTTCAGACCAATAGAGGAGGGAATGTAGGAAATGGTTCTACCAGATTTGATAATTGCAAGTTAATTAATGCCAGAGTCCACATTAACTCTGAATTCTACCCGTATGATAATTTACACCTGCAGTGGTATAAAAATGTATACGGTCTAGCATATAACATGCACCTGGGGTTCTGCACTTCATACTATGAAGAGGACGGATTGTCACTCAGTCCATGGAAATTCAAGGAGCAGGCACCAGTCAACGAGACGACTCAAAACACAACGAGATACAGAAATCTGGGCGTATAGATGCACGAACTGAATTTGAACCTTCGGCAGATTTCGTGGAAGACACTACAGTGTACGCTCTAGCTGCACATGGTCGAGTGATTAATTACTGCCCACCCACCAGTGTTGTGCAACGAGTTGTATAAATGAACAGGTGCTGCGCCATACTCAGAGCAGTTAACAATGGAATTCAAGGAGTGATCATCAATGCAGTTGCCAGGGTTCCTACGATAATGGTGTAGAAAGCTCGTATTTAAAGATGTTGCGATTGTTGCATATAGAGAAGACTCATCTATAATAGAGACATTGTCAGCAAACTTTGCATCACCAAGGTCTTTTGGAGGATGTGAAATACGCTAAAACACAGAGGAGTGCAAAGTGTGTAACACATTTCAACCTTGAACTCGCTGGGTTGATCTTGGCATACCCTATAAAGATGTGACGATGTCGCTTCAAGTATTCGACCACAGGGACACATTCATCTGCGTGAAGGGGGAGGAGAGGTTCGCATGGATACGTCGAATCTTCAAGTTTGCTGCTACTAAAACCTAGAATTCTACAGGTGATCTGCACTCTGTCGACTCAAGATGAAGATGTGTGAATTTAGTGTTGTGCCTGCTTGTGAAAATGAAAAATTAATTTTAAGTTGGATAGGATGTATATGAATTTTCTCCTCATAAAATGTGTGTACTTTTTTAATGATTTCACCCTGAGCCAGGTAGTTTAGAGCAGATAGTGTGCTCGTATCGTCGAGCATGATTGATGTACGTCTTTGGAAACGGACATGGTCCCATGCAATCTGTTTCCATAACTCAATATGGACAACTCTACAGGAAAGTCCCATGTATTGATTTCATGTGTTTTGTTTTTACCCACATTAAACGCCACCTCTGTCATGCTGCAGACTGGACCTTGTGCTTCTTGCACAGCCTTTATATACATTTACAAGGGTTGCGATTTGTCAAATAACAGCAAAGACATATGATAACGAATTCATTTTTATTTAGAAATACATATATTTTGGGAAATATTTTATTGAATTCTTTTAGTTTACATCACAGCTGTTAGAAATGTTTTACAAGTAGAGTTCTTTTGGCTGACATCACAGATTCAACGTATCACTTAATGAACTATATTGACTCACATCAGAGATTCAGAGTAGCTATATTTGAAATATTTTACAGACAGAGTTATTTTGGTACACATTACAAATTTAAGGTTTTGCTGACTGAAAATTTTGACTCACATTTCAGAGTCTAAGCAAGACTGTCTGAAATATTTTGTGTCACATCACAGACACAAAGACCTATAGCACATGGAAAGGTACTTGTTTTCTCTTACACTATTACCAATACTAAAGAAATTCCACCCAAACAGCCTTACAATGAACTGGATGGATCTACACAATCACCCCAAACAAATGAAATAATTTACGATGAAATGGGGGGGGGGGGGGGGGGGAATCTATACACATATACACATTTTTTAAAAAAATTTCCCAGCATACACATACTGTCTATATAAGTTTACAAGTAAATAATATTTACACCACATACACACACACACACACACACACACACACACACACACATGCACACAAATTACCTTCACTATGATAAAACGGTCATACTAGTATCCTGCACACATGAACACTCTTTCTCTCTCTTTCTCATTCATTCTCTCCCTCTCACTCAATGAGAGGGCCCCTCCCCCCAAACCCCTTCTCTTGCTACAAGTGAATAGTGGGAGTATGGGAGACTTTCAGTCCCATTACCAGAAATGACCCTTGCATTATCATGAGACAACAGGCTAATTATAGTCTGCAGCACACTGTAAATCTCGTGTCCTCTCGATCGAATATTAATTAGCTGTACCACATTTGGCGGCTGCAGTGCAGCACCGCAAACACCGCCGTAGAGGTACTGCAAATAGTCTTCAATAGAGAGGGCTCTCAATTCCATACGACTCACATCCTCATGCTGCCTGTCGGTAGCACCTTCCAAGTTGTAATATGCACACATTTTTTATCACAGACCTGCAAACACCTCAATCTTCAGTTAATTCACCTCATCTTGCATGAGGCCCATAACCTTCTTGTTCTGTGAAACAGTTATGTGGATGCGTGGTGTCTGTTCTTTTGCACATGTCTGAAAAAACAGATAGCACACATTCATATAATTTATGTGCCTAGCTGAGCAATGGATCCACTTTCTTCAGTGCCGATGCACAAATACGTCAGACCTCCTGTGGGAACCTCAGAGTAGTGAACAGTAAGTACAATAGACAGGGTCAGCAGATTGAAGGCGCTCGGTGGGAATGTGGATCTGCCTTGAGGCGAACCGAGATAGTCGACGCAATGGTGAGAACACTGTGGCCTGGATTCCTCAGTGGTTATCGCACCTGCCTAGAAATCAGGCGATACTGGGTTCGAATACCGGTCCAGTACACACTTTCGTTCGTCGCCGCTGACTCCGTGTATTGTTGTGCTGCAGCTGACAGCAGTGATCCCCTACAATTTACGTATACTGTGGGACAATACCATAAGGATTATCGGCCGCGTATGAGGACGTGACGAATTCCTTACAGTGGTACTTCGTTACTGCATATACATCAGAGTTCTCCGCCAAAGAGATGAAGCTGTCTGATCCATATAAAGTAATTTAGAAACTGCGAAATGAACTTCCACAAACTCATAATTAAAGCAGTACATGAAGAGTTTGGATAGGTTTAGGATTCACATCCCCATATAAATAGGTATAGTAAAAACTACCGCAGTTTTCGCCGTCTCCAGAGCTACAAGGTTTGTACTGAATATGTTGACCCACTTAGAATTTGGTCTGGCGATGCATTTTCTTATGCCCCAACGCCCATCCCTTTCGATTATAATCAAAATCTTATACTGCTCTCTCAAACTCTTCATTCTTTTCCCGAAAGTTTAATTATTCATTACTTTATAAAAATCTTTCTCAAAGTCACGTCACGGAAACTCTCGATGTACTCCTTCAACCAGGGGGACTGTTTGGAGATGGTGCAGGTAATTTTAACCAGCGCCATCTCTAAGGTCATATACTGAGATTACGATACTGAATAATATAGTCTCGCTTATTCCTCAGTGTTGTCATCAGTTGTGGAGTGGAGGCTCCTCACAGAACTAGTTGCTCTGGATACAGTGGTAAATCTGCGTGTGCATCATGTAAACTAACAGAGTATGTGAGTTCTGCTTCCAACACATGCCCCACATCAGAATGAGCCGCCATACCCTTGATTTTTGCAACCACTACCCTGCATTCATCTTCAGGCACCCATCGAAATTCACCAATCGGCAGTGATTGTTCCATGGCGTGTCTATATAAGTTATTACCATCCAAGTACATGATGTAACTCAAATCAGGGGATTTGTTGAACCTGTCACACATCCATGGGTTATTTGCCTTGGTGTGCCTATGGATACATTGGCAAAGCCCCCCACAGATCCCTTTCTCAAAGGTAAGAAGCATGTCGGAATCGGTCAATAGTTCGATGCTACACTTCATTTTCTGGAGCATTGCGTCCATTGCGTCCTAGAACAACTCAGGTGTCATGTAATAAATGGTGGGACCCAGTAAATATTTGATCATATATAGACTCTGGAATTTCTCGAAAATGTCCACAAGCTAGAGCATGTCTGTGTCCATATAAAGCCATGCGTACTCCCTGAAGTGGAGAGGTCGAATTCCCGTTGACATTCACGGCATACTAATACTCTGCAAAAACAGACATAATGTCTTATGGGATAACAGCAATCAGTGATTTTATAATGTTATTTAAAATCCGTCTTGATTGCAATTTTTTTTTTTTTTATTATTCATATGACCGGTTTCGGTTCATTCAAAACAATCTTCAGATCCGATATTTCAGTTACAGGAGTAACCCGTCCAAATACAGCAACTTTCACATGTCACATGTGACATAGCATGTGAAAGTTGCTATATTTGGACGGGTTACTCCTGTAACTGAAATATGAGATCTGAAGATGGTTTTGAATGAACCGAAACCGGTCATATGAATAATAAAAAAAAAAAAAATTGCAATCAAGACGGATTCTAAGTAACATACTAATACTCTACATCTGTTACGACACCGCCTGTAAGATTATTGGAGAACGCAGTTACGTGGGATAGCCAGGTTTCATTGAGTTTAGCCATACTACCCGGATACTCGTGTGTTAAAAACCCCTTCCTAGTCACAAGTTGAAACTTTTCCTCAATAGGAAAGCAGCTTCAGTGATACATATATCCTCTCGAGGTTTTCAACGAGTTTCTGGAGTAGTGCCTGCATAAAAGTTAGCTTATCAAGGGAGCCGATCGTAATTCTTGGCGTCATTCGTTTGGAGAATGAAATATATTTCTGGATGCTCTCAGGCAGGACATTGTCCTGACTTTTCTCCCTGCCAAAACCTGCCAAGTGCTCAACAAGAAAGCAAGCGTCGTAACCGCTTAAATTATGGAGGAAAACCGGTATGTACCTTGGTAACTCGTACATCAAATTGCATGTATTGTGACTTGCGCCACAGAATTTCTCTGTAAAACGAAAATGGTCCCTACGAGGAGTTTCTGCTTTCCTGTCTAAGAGCTGCCCACAAATATGACACTCAATCTTCGTTCTCCTTCGATTTGGTCATGGAAACATTGTCGCTATAAAGCTCATCAGCCGCCCGTGAAAGATTTTCGAGCTCAGTGGGAAGTCAAAGTGCAGGATCATTCCCAACATAAAATTTGTAGCAGTTAAGACTTCAATCATAGGATGATACAATTTGGTACACTACGTCATGTGGTACGTGTTTTTCTGTAAATGTATTGTGTGAGGCTGTAGGGTCGCCTCCACAGGGTGTTACAGGAGCAAGGAGGCATTCAAATCGGCGTACACTACAAACGGGCATGGCTCTTGGTAGTAACATTTTTAAACTTAGTGAATTTGTTTCAATCAGTAAGTGTATTAACAATAACCGGTTCCTTAAAAGCGCAGTCTACTAGATACTTTGCAAAATAGTCGCTCGTCGAAAAGGCATTGAGGCAACCGAAGCAAATATGCTTTTTACACTTGTGCTTACTCAACTGAGAGAACAGAAGCTGGGACATGTGATTGATCCAAACATAATGATAATTGCCTTTCTCCTTATTTTTCTCATTGGAAAATAAGAGCATCTTTACTGGTATCTTACGCTCAATGGCAGTATTGAGAAATGGAGGGGATCGACGACCTATATGTTTCTTCTTCTCATATGACTTAGGCTTCTCGACGCCATAAACATGAACCGATATTCCAGTATACTGCCCCTCTAATTTAGCTATTTCCTAGGTCTTGATGGGGAGCTGTATATCATCAAAGCTATAACACTGACGAACGCCAATACTTATGCCATATCAAGATGTCAACTGCGAGTGTTGAGCATAATCTTTCACGCAAGGCAGGATGGTCCCTGCAAAACAAGTCTGATCGGTTTTACTTTGGACATTAATGAGTGCCTTCTTATCACGTATGTCTTAAGTAGCTCTGTATAGCTGGACCCTCTATTTATTGCTTCATAGACAAGTGTATGGATGTTCAGGTAGAGTATTTGGCTGACTGCTTCAGCGGAAATACTAACTTCCATCTCAGGAAACCGGGCCAGTATCGATTCATGAAACCACTCGGTGTTTGACGTGCTCCCCATTATTACACCATTCCCCCCACCTCCCTCCCCTTCCGAAAACTTGCTGAAGGCTTGTCTCTTCAATGCCAGAGGCAACTTCGGGGAGATGCGACAGTTCAGTGCACAGCATGGCAACACATTTAATCGTGGCATGCCACATATAATTAAAAACCTTGAAAAGCAGCTTTTCCACGATAGAAACGCACGCTCTTAGGAATCCGACAGGGTCGCGGTATTCTCGATTCTAGTGTACGAGATTCGCTACTCAAAGGCTTCCGCCATCACCGAATATTCTAACTGTGGTATGGTGTTACAGTTGTGATGTCCTTCAGTAAAAGAACCCGAGAAGGAACTACCGCTAGCCCGAAGACTGTTGCTATTACTAATACTATGACTAAATGCTGACTGCATCCACCCTGCTGCCGAATGTGGTTGCGGTGATACGTTGAGGTGTTTGATCTAAGGCACACATACGTTTCGCTGATGCTGATTCTCGTAAGGATAAGATGATGGAGGAGCATTCGATGGTACTGAGTCAGGCCAGTAGGAGCAGCCTTGGTTTGACTACCCCCATACCCTGTCCACAGCGAGCTCTGGCACCATAGTAGAAGAGACAGAGAATAAGAAAGACTAAGTACAACGTGTAAGACGTCGTGGTCTCCGGACCTTCATTGCTTACATATTCCGCCCTCACAATCATATTCTGCACATCAGGTCGCTTCATTCAACCCAAACTCGGTAAGATAAAGTCAACGTTGTATGAATTCATGTAAACGATGTGTAAATAACTAATAAATCGCAAGTGCGCACCATGGTTGGAATACTCGAGGCTAGCATACACACATACATTCCAGACATGACGGTCACAGGAGCTCTTAGTTCGAGAGAGGCAACCGCACGCCAGAAGGCTGGTCCCAACCCATCTACGTCGGCCGGTGACCACCCGTAGAGCAGACAGCGTTTGCCCGAGTGAAAGAACGACCCCGTGTTCGGCTTAAAAGCAAATTCTTCTACATTGTGTGGGTGCGGCCAGCCTGCGCATTCTTTACACATAGCACGCAGTTTCAGAGATTTTCACAGGGAGACAGCAAACGCCAAACGCCGATACTACAGATTTCCGGAGTGGTCTCATCAAACGAAACGTCATTCTCCCGTTTTAGAAGAGCAATGCTGATTGGCAGACGATATTTCTGATGCCTTGAGCTGAAGGAGTAATGGAAGAGACCGAAAGATATACCCCTTCACGTCTGGCGTGGAGAGGCGCCGATCCGTTGTCCCTTTTGGAGCGAGAACACGTAACGAGAGTGTGTGTGCTCGTTCCGGTACTCAGAGTGAGGAGCAAGTCTCTCCTTGGTACTTCACTGGGAGAGCACCTCCGTCGAGAGCGAATCAAAGTGCGACTCTATTGAGTCCTTGCGGTTAGCGTTGTTCACTGTGTTGGCCGTCACACTTATTGTGCAGTGTAAAGGGACAGAGTTATAGTTAAACGCCTGCGAGCGAATTTTTGAGTGGCATCGAGGTGGACTGGTTATCCGACCGGTGTAGCACGCCAATAGTTAGACTAGGGGCGAATAGGAGTCATGACTTGATCAAGGTGTAGGGTGAGTTTGATTAGCGAAGGTCAATCCAGATAGAACGAGAGTTATGTTATTTGTCAGCAGCGAGCGGCGCAGACAGCAGTCATCGCAGCTTACGGTATTGTGCACTACAGCTCTTGCGAGCCCCATATTTCCTCCACAACAGTACACTTCACTGCATTTCACACGCAACAGCCTTGACCGTAACTAGCAACATTCTAATGGATAATTATTCAAGTTGAGTAGCCACGGCTCTCAGCCATTCTGCCAAGTCAACAACAATCTTAAACTTTGTATAGAAATTTCATTAGCGAATCCTATCCTTGAGTGATAACTTCACATTCCGAAAAGAACCAGGAAATAACGTGTTCAGTTCATAACGAAAAGTGCCATTGTGATTTCTCAGAATTTTTGCAAAATAAATAATAATTTTCGTTAGTTTCATGTTTTTCTTACACTAACTAGGACTACTCCAGTACCCAAGTATCCCAATAGTTACGTAAGAAATTTTGTGAATTTTTGTGTCATTTCCTTACAGCGGACGACTCCAGAACATATTTGTTGCTGAAGGTTTTTCAGGCATTTGTCTTTAGAACGTTAGGAGCGTGTGTCTGAATTCTGTAGTAGTGTGGGGGTGGAAATCGCATCTTGCAGGAGCCACAGGGTAAAAGGTACATCTCAGATTAATCCGGTGCGCAGAATGACAGCATAGCAGATCAATCCTATGCTCACAAACGTTCTAGAGAGAGGAAGAAGAAGAAGAAGAAGAAGAAGAAGAAGAAGAAGAAGAAGCAGAAGAAAAAGAAGAATACAAATTTTATGTATAAAGATCGCATAGGTATATACATAGAATTAATTACCTTTCCCACTCTGGGTCCATGGCATGAGCATTTCATCCACGTCATCAGGAATATCCCCCTCCTCTAAAACGGCTAGTTCAGGGCGCCTTTGTCTCTCTTCCTCCACTGCCATTCCCTGACCCATTCTCGTATCTCGTTCTCATCAGAATCGACATCGGCCCATCGATATAATTCGCTGAATTGTCTACAACAAGATACTGTTTTTAAAACTTGCACAGAAATCTATGAAAAAAATTCTACAGATTCGTTACTTCCAACGATAAGATAACGAATTTAAAACTTATACACAATTCTACGAAAAAAATGCATAGAATCACTACTTACTAGATGGAAGTGACGGCTCTGGCTCGTACACTTGGCACATACCCGCCCCAGGTCATCATATGTGGGCTCCATAGATTCGTTTACAACGAAGAATGAACAGCTCAGACAAAATCATAGTTCATAAATAATGAAATTTTTAGAATATGTTTAACAACAGCGAAGTACAAAAAATATATGTACTTATATTCCTGATGTGCTACCGCCTCAGTTACTGCTGGGGTTTGCCTCCCTCTACTGATCGAGGTCGATTAAGATCTCATGGTCGGCCGGACTGGCCGAGCTGTTCTAGGCGCTTCAATCCGGAACCACGCGGCTGCTACGGTCGCAGGTTCGAATCCTGCCTCGGGCATGGATATTTGTGATGTCCTTAGGTTATTTAGGTTTAAGTAGGGACTGATGACCTCATATGTTAAGCCCCATAGTGCTTAGAGCCATTTGATCCATTTAAGATCTCATGGAAAAATGCCGCAACAAAAGAAAGCGTGCTATGAGACTCGTTTGTGAACAAATGTTACGAAAATCACCTCTGAACTTTTACTTACAGTGTAATCTTGTGTCTTCCTACTCTCTGCGCCGTCTTCTGGCACCAGGGTCGTGAATATTGCTGCTGGCATGATTTCTTTTTTAAAAACAGATGGGAAGAGACGGAGCTATAGCCTCCATAGTAGACAAGAATAGAATGATGATGAGAGGGGAGGGGGGGGGGGGGGGAGAGGTGGAAGACTTATATAGACTCACCAGATTTCACAGGCAGCCAATCACAGAGATTAATTCCGAATAGGCACCCAGCTACGAAGGACAATTGACGGAAAATTCTTGAAATCTTTTGTACCACTGTAATGTGGCATGATCCATGACGTCACACTTCTTTGTCAGGGTTGGGAGCTGTGTACAGCAGGTCCTTGTACGGAACGTGGTGGCGTGATCCTTGACACCACAGTGGCCGGCGACCTGACCCCCGGCCAGGGTTCATTCAGTAGCGGAAAGCAGCAGCGGGCGCATCGCCCTGTGGCGTCCATTCCACTCATAGACCACACACACAAGGCGTGAGGCTGCGGTGATTATTATTATTACGATTATTATTATATTGGGTGTTTTTTTTTCGAGTTTGTCGTGGTGGTAATTAGAAAAGTGGGTTTCTTGTCTGTAGGACAGTGCTTCGATTTCCAGCGTCTGCTGAGGCTATGTATTTCCTGTGACACATTTCGAACGGTTGAAAGCATGTCATATGTAAAGCAAACTACAACTCTCTTTGTGCAGCGTTTTTGAGAAACATTTCTATGTCTGCAGAATGAGATTTTTACTCTACAGCGGAGTATGCGCTGATATGAAACTTCCTGGCGGATTAAAACTGTGTGCCGAATCGAGACTCGAACATTTATATGTATCTAACGATTGTTTTATTGGGTGTAGAAGTGGTTTAGAGCCCATCTGCGAAACGTCCAAGTGTCTATAGTTGATTTACGAGATATATTTTTAAGTGTAGGAGAGTCTTTAGATGTATTTCGACTTGTAGTTGAAGGAGAGATATTTATTTGAACTTGTAGTTGAAGGGGCGCTCCATGTAAAGTTTGAGTCTACATGCTTCTTGTTTCGAGTGGTGCTGTGGAAATTTTTAATTTTTTTTTAACTCAAAAATGGCTCTGAGCACTATGGGACTCAACTGCTGAGGTCATTAGTCCCCTAGAACTTAGAACTAGTTAAACCTAACTAACCTAAGGACATCACAAACATCCATGCCCGAGGCAGGATTCGAACCTGCGACCGTAGCGGTCTTGCGGTTCCAGACTGCAGCGCCTTTAACCGCACGGCCACTTCGGCCGGCTTTTTAACTCAGGTTGTGTGAAATCCATCTCTGCAGACTGGTTAAATTAACAATGTTCTGCACTGCGTTTGAAAGCGCGTCATCTGCAAACCAAATTATTGTTCTCTCTGTGCAGCGTATTGTAGGCAGCGCTTATATGTATATAAAAATGTTTTTTATTGGGCGTAGAAATGGTTTAGAACTCATTTGTGATACTTGCAATTGTCTTTAGCTAATTTAAGCGGTGTATTTTTGTGCATGGGAGTGTATTTAGATGTATTTCGACTGGTTGCTGTAGCAGAGATGTATTTCGGGTTGTAGGTGAAAGGGCGCTCTATGTAGGGTTTGAGTCGGCATGCCACTTGTTTTGAGTGGTACTGTGAATTTCTTTAACATCAGTTATTTGAAATCATCAGTTTCAAGCATATTGTGATCTCTAGAAATAAGTAAATATTCTGTGTGAAAACCATCCCTGGATCTGGTTGTATAAACAATACTGCACGCTGCTTTTTCTCCTGCAAATTGTCTAAACAAAGTTGCAATGCCTTAAATTGTTTACTGCAATGTGACTGACAGTGTGTTAGCCTGCTGTCATGTTATCTTCCACCACAGAGCGAACGATTTTTCCTGCCGTTTTTCTGGAAGGAGTGGGCTGTCCTCTGGTGGTGGCATTCCTAATTGTTTAAATAAATAAACACAGTGAAATTTTTTAAATAAATACTATATTGATGCTCCCAGGCCGACAGCTGAACAGAGACTGAGCGAGTTTCCCATCACTTTCAGGTGTGTGGGTTGCTGGGGAGGACGGAATAGGGGAATGGAGGAAGGGAGGAATAGGCTAGGGGTGGGGTGAAGGGACCCATGTGCCAGATGGGGAAAACCCATGACACCATTATAGGTGGGGTAATTAATTGATGAATTAATTAACTTGCATAATTAATTTTATATCAAGAGTGGTGTAGAACCGCCATTACCCTACTTCTTACACATACACTTTGTAAGTAGTGCTATGCATCTAGGACAGCAAAATTATGACATATACATCACAAATCACTAAATATCTCATGAAGAAGCATTTTCAGAGTTGTAGGTCGTTCCCCCAGTAGACCAGAAATTGGTTCACTATTCACGCCACAACAGATAAACAAGCTAATGGACGTCTCAATACAATAATAAACATGTATTGGTAATTACATAGCTGTAAGACGTACACAGTATTATTATTGGTGGCTGTGGTCAAACAGAAAACAGCGGCAGCTTCAAATCTTCCAGTATCTGCCAGTTCCGAAGAAAGGAGTTCAGAATGGAGTAACGTACAAACTAAGTATAGTGAAGACATTTTGACTTGGTCCACTTTAAATGGGACTGCAGGGTGAGGATGAAAAAAGTATCTCTAAGGAGAGGAACGGTGAAGAGTAATAATATGTTTTGCAACAAGTGTCTGTCCTCATTTTAGACAGTTAGCTCTCTTTTCTGAGAAGGTGTTGTAGGTATCAGTCATGCTGCACCGAAAATTGCCTCTTCATTTTATAAAAAAAGGGTCACTAGAAATAGGTAGACGTAGTTACCTGATTGGCTTATTAGCTTATGGTTTAATAAAGCATCAACCAAAACTAATCTTGATGGTGATAGTATGAGGTAGAGGGGATACTAGCTAATATCTGTCTGCAGTATTAGGATATCACTTAAATTATCGTCGCCGTAAGGCGACGATAATCGGTTTCCTAAGAGTACTAAAGAGACATAATAAATATAAATAGATGAAAATTATGTCGTCCTTAACTACTGATGTTTTTAAAAAATCCGCATACGCTGATGAACCAATATGAGTACATTATGGCCATTGCCCACGGCGAGAATGAATGCCGACTGATGGTATGATATTGGCACGTGGGGCAATAGGGAAAATACACTCCTGGAAATTGAAATAAGAACACCGTGAATTCATTGTCCCAGGAAGGGGAAACTTTATTGACACATTCCTGGGGTCAGATACATCACATGATCACACTGACAGAACCACAGGCTCATAGACACCGGCAACAGAGCATGCACAATGTCGGCACTAGTACAGTGTATATCCACCTTTCGCAGCAATGCAGGCTGCTATTCTCCCATGGATACGATCGTAGAGATGCTGGATGTAGTCCTGTGGAACGGCTTGCCATGCCATTTCCACCTGGCGCCTCAGTTGGACCAGCGTTCGTGCTGGACATGCAGACCGCGTGAGACGACGCTTCATCCAGTCCCAAACATGCTCAATGGGGGACAGATCCGGAGATCTTGCTGGCCAGGGTAGTTGACTTACACCTTCTAGAGCACGTTGGGTGGCACGGGATACATGCGGACGTGCATTGTCCTGTTGGAACAGCAAGTTCCCTTGCCGGTCTAGGAATGGTAGAACGATGGGTTCGATGATGGTTTGGATGTACCGTGCACTATTCAGTGTCCCCTCGACGATCACCAGTGGTGTACGGCCAGTGTAGGAGATCGCTCCCCACACCATGATGCCGGGTGTTGGCCCTGTGTGCCTCGGTCGTATGCAGTCCTGATTGTGGCGCTCACCTGCACGGCGCCAAACACGCATACGACCATCATTGGCACCAAGGCAGAAGCGACTCTCATCGCTGAAGACGACACGTCTCCATTCGTCCCTCCATTCACGCCTGTCGCGACACCACTGGAGGCGGGCTGCACGATGTTGGGGCGTGAGCGGAAGACGGCCTAACGATGTGCGGGACCGTAGCCCAGCTTCATGGAGACGGTTGCGAATGGTCCTCGCCGATACCCCAGGAGCAACAGTGTCCCTAATTTGCTGGGAAGTGGCGGTGCGGTCCCCTACGGCACTGCGTAGGATCCTACGGTCTTGGCGTGCATCCGTGCGTCGCTGCGGTCCTGTCCCAGGTCGACGGGCACGTGCACCTTCCGCCGACCACTGGCGACAACATCGATGTACTGTGGAGACCTCACGCCCCACGTGTTGAGCAATTCGGCGGTACGTCCACCCGGCCTCCCGCATGCCCACTATACGCCCTCGCTCAAAGTCCGTCAACTGCACATACGGTTCACGTCCACGCTGTCGCGGCATGCTACCAGTGTTAAAGACTGCGATGGAGCTCCGTATGCCACGGCAAACTGGCTGACACTGACGGCGGCGGTGCACAAATGCTGCGCAGCTAGCGCCATTCGACGGCCAACACCGCAGTTCCTGGTGTGTCCGCTGTGCCGTGCGTGTGATCATTGCTTGTACAGCCCTCTCGCGGTGTCCGGAGCAAGTATGGTGAGTCTGACACACCGGTGTCAATGTGTTCTTTTTTCCATTTCCAGGAGTGTATATAAGCGTAAGCGGAGCACATACGAATGTGGAAAAATCGTTCTAGCGATGACCGCTGATATAAGCGACTTTGACAAAGCGTTGTTCGACAAAGCGCTGACAATGCGCTGACTTTGGTCCGGTGTCTCGGAACTATCATCTTCGAAACAGCGAAGCTGGTTCGCTGTTCGGATGCTCCTGTCCTGAGCATCTCGTGGTTAAAGGATGGCACGTGGAAGCGACAAGGTGACGGACGCCCACGATATTTCATAGAACGAGGAGACTGGCTGGCTATCCTTTAACGCGTAGCTGCATATAGTGAGATAATATGTTTTGTAGGCATGGAAGAAATAAAACATCTAGTGGCTGAATTTGTCCCGTTGTTCCAGGTGGCATGATTGCAATGTCACACACTTTTCAGGAGGGATAGTCTGTACTAAAACAGTATGATTTTTATATAAAGACCAGGAATCAAGCACGAGCAAGTTATTTTAATGATGTCTTAGCGAAAAGCAGTGCTCATACCATAGTCATATTCCCTAATAACCTTGCGAGATCCCACGCACGAGAAAGAGTTGTAGCGGGCAACGCACCTCTAACCTCTCACAGCATAATAAGCAACTTTCCAGCCAGTTTATCGTTCAAATTAACAGTCGAGTTAATTTTATACGAATGTGTTAAAGTATTGTTGTTAGCTGATCTTGATACAACTTTCTTCTCTAAGTTCCATGGTTCCTTATATATCCATTTCCTCTTCAGATCCCGATTGGTCGAAGTTGAAAACAATTTCCTGACTGAACGAAGGGCTAAGTTTGTTGCTGTCATCAATAAATTTTCGGGCTGCTAACGCACTTTGCTGTGCATCGTCAAGTTGACGCTTTGTTTGAAATTTCGTTATCTTACGTCTTCCAACTCCGTAGAACTGTTTGAAGTTATGCAACCATCCACTGCTTCCCTTGAAGTCATTGTAATCTACGTCACGCGGAATTTGATGTGCATAACGCAGTAGGTTACTATTATGAACATCTTGTATATTGTATCGAAAATCCTTGAAACGTACAAACACCAGTTTTTGGAACAAGTGTGCCTTGTCTTCCCCTGAATATCAGTAGTTTTCCTCATGCATCAAGCGATCATATTGTTGCGGACTTTTTCGAAATCCGTTCATAATAGTTTTTTTACTATGCTGCGGATGATCTTTCATGAATTTAATTATGTTTAGTAGCCGCTCCTTGGACAAGATTGTCCTTCACTACGTTTGGTAAGATTGGTTCAAATGTCTCAAAGCTCTATGAGACTTAATATCTGAGGTCATCAGTCCCCTATAACTTAGATCTACTTAAACCTAACTAACTTAAGGACATCACACACATCCATGCACGAAGCAGGATTCGAACCTGCGACCGTAGCAGTTGCGCGGTTCCGGACTGAAGCGCCTAGAACCGCTCGGCCACCACGGCCGGCGTTTGGTAAGAGACGGGACATTTGGCTCCCTGGCTGTCAAGGAAGATGAACTACTAGGATCGACACCTGTGTCAGTATCACTTTGACTTGTTAATCAGGTATCGTTATCATTGGACTCTTCATGTACAGTCTTAGACATAAAAACTGACCGCCGGCCAGCATCCACAGAGACTATGTCCGAGTCGTTCACTTAAGGTGGCCAATAAAACTGACCACCCCTGACGACTTTATGTCCGGCCATCTGCACAATCTGGCAACACTGTAAGAAGCGGTAGTGTTAGGAGGAAGTGTTGTCTACTTCCGAGTTGATATGGATGGAGTGAGCCCGTGGTCTTGCGGTAATTGTCCTGCATTCTAAACTTAGTTTTTTTTTCACATTTCGGTCTAAGGTTATGAGTCTGATTGAACTTCGAAGACAATTCGCTTAACATTCTACCCACCCGCAATAACAAGTATTCCAGAAACAATTCCGCAGGACAGTTCGTGGCTGCGTCGCGATCAGAACAGCTTACGCTCGTGCGTTTCCTCGTGCTGCAGCGGCTACCGGCCACCGGCCAGATGCCACCCGCCGCCTGAAATCCGGCGCCGCCCATGTGAAGGCGGCGCCACGCTGTCAGTGTATGTATCAACGTCATTTTCGAATTTGAAGTTCTAGTTATCATCTTGCAGTTAAGCATTGCATTTTGCATATTTGAAAATCGTGAACTACAGTTAAGCATTGCAAAATTGAGTCGCAAGTGGAAAAAGGTGTAACATCTGCAACACAACATTTACTTTGGTATAACAGAGGGGCGAATGATTTTCCGCATTAAGGAAGTCTCGACTACTGATGTGTGTGACATTTTACCATTTTACCATCATGCGACATTTGCATTCAACAGGCAAAGTTCAGAAGTCTGGTGTAGGAGTACTGCATGCTCTAATTCGAAACAACAAAAATCAACGGAGTGACTATTATTGAACGTCATCAGGTCGCTCATTGAGCATTCCTTTGCAGTACTGTTCCTGGTGACGTGTTATGATGCCTTTATCGTTAACTTCCTAAGAAGAAATGATAGGCTGAGCCCCACCAAAAGACGTAGACTAGAGCAAATAGTAGTGTGAACATAATATTTTCCATTTGATAGTACCAAAAGTGTGTTTTGGGCTACGAATTCTGCCCCAAGGGCTATGTGCAACACAGCTGGAATTTGTTGTCAACAACTGAGACACCTTACGGTCGCAGTGCAAGAAAGTCGAGCAACGAAACTACATCACCTGTGCTATTGCATGATAACTCACTCTGTTGATTTGAGAAACAAAACTATCCAGGAGATTGATAGGAAAGTCGTCTCTCAGGTACTTGAATTGATAGGGAAGTACTCTCTCAAGCACTTGTCCCTCTCGTCATATATTCGTAAAATATTACCTTTCCCGCTCTTGATCGATCAACCGTCAAGGCAATTCATTTCTAGACGAAACTACTATGGTTTAACTACTATGGTTTAACTACTATGGTTAACTACTATGGTTTAATGATATCGTTAAAACAAGTAGGTTTCTACGAGCGTAGAATTTGTAAACAAATGTAGCATTATCAGATTGTTGAATGTATCGTGAAAAAAAATTCAGCTGCTGATTAATTTCTCTTTGATGGTTAACGTTGCGATTAGTAAACTAATGGTAAATGCAAATAAAATATTCACTTTACTAATACAAATTAAATTCAGCTTACTACAGAAACATCACGACGACAGTCTATCTTAATAAAACATTAGGTTCAAAAATGGTTCAATGTCCTCTGAGCACTATGGAAATTAACTTCTGAGGACATCAGTCTCCTAGAACTTAGAACTAGTTAAACCTAACTAATCTAAAGACATCATACACCTCCATGCCCGAGGCAGGATTCGAACCTGCAACCGTAATGATCGCGCAGTTCCAGACTGTAGCGAAGAATTATGTGTCTGTAAGACAATTGATCCTATTTTAACACGAATTAGTAGGATATTACCGACAGTATCTGCATTTACTTAAATTCTTGTATCAGTCGCAAGTATTATGAATATGTGGCATTTCATAGATAAAATTATGTATTCACAACAACAAAAAATATTTCGGCAGAAAACAAAAGTGGCATTATGTAATTGGCAGTACCGTAAGGTTTTCGCTCTGACACTAAGGGTTACTGAAAGTACCAAGACGTATTTTGCTCGAGCGCTGTCTTACGATTCCCTTATTGAGTTTGTATCTGCCTGCTTGTAGCTCTGCGACAAAAGAATAAAAAATCTGGCTTTCAGCTAGCCTAGAAAGGCGAACCACAGCAGCTTGCACCTGGTAGCCAAGCATGTTACCTGAGAAATGGTATTTTCCTAAAGTGGGAAGACATCCTTATGTGGTTGAATTGTTGGCAAATATCAGTCAGATGTGTGCCGTCGGTCTAAGCGTTTCGGTGTGTTGAATTTGTACCAATGATTTTTCTACAGGTTTTTTCTGTTACAAATAGAGAGTTGAACTCTCCCTTTGGTATTTTCACGTCATCTTGGTGAATTTTGCTCATAGTATTTTCGAGTGTGTTCCAGAATGTTTCGAGATTTTTTGTGTTTTTCTTATTTTCGATGTTGGTGGGGCCATGTGCATTGATGAGTGTTTATTTTTTACTGGGGCTCTGAATGAGCATAGACATAAGTCGATTGTTGATGGGTGTGATTTCTTTGACAGAACTGATGATAGATCTGTGTTCAAGAAATGCCATGCCGAAGATTGGGATGCCTTTCGTTACCTTTTGTTGCATTTTGCTCTTGATGATGCAATGGTTTCCGTAATGCAAGGTTTCACTGTCAGTTAGTCGTGGTTCTTGAAGAACAATGTTGAGAATTTTTTGTTGGTCGATTTACTATGCGCGATTATTTAGTTTTTGTGTTTGCATCAATGTATCGATGTATTGTTATATAAAAAAAGTTCTTATGTTTGTG
Organism: Schistocerca americana; assembly: GCF_021461395.2. Lineage (NCBI taxonomy): Eukaryota > Metazoa > Arthropoda > Insecta > Orthoptera > Acrididae > Schistocerca > Schistocerca americana. The sequence continues at coordinate 432,452,675 of NC_060119.1, read as the reverse complement.
AAATCTTATGGGACTTACTGCTAAGGTCATCAGTCCCTAAGCTTACACACTGCTTAACCTAAATTATCCTAAGGACAAACACACACACACACACACACACACACATGCCCGAGGGAGGACTCGAACCTCCGCCGGGACCAGCCGAACAGTCCGTGAGTGCTGCGCCCCGACCGCTCGGCTAATCCCGCGCGGCGTGTAGTTTTCAAATGCACGTTTTCTGCTTGTAGAGAAATTTGCAAGAGATCTTCGATATTCTCTGCCGTGCTAAGCTGGCCTCCCCAGAATCCGAAATTCCAACTGCCGCCTGTCGACAGTTTGCACAGTTCATGTTTGCTTGTGTTTCATTGGTTTGGCCTGGGTGATACCAGGACTCGACTGGACCAGAGGGTGTTGAAGCCTTTGGAAGCAAATATTTTCAGCCGAGCTCATTGAGCTAACAGACGGTGACCAGAGTAGCGGTGATTTTCACGCAGACGTGCGTGGATTTTGGGTTCAACGGATTGAGTAGTCGTTGGGGATTGTCTTAGTATTTGGTTCACCCCAAGTATTTGATCTCCTCGGTACCACCCGTATGAGGGAGGGTTTCCCCTATCGGCCCAACGGGATTTTAATTATTATTATTATTGTCATTATGTCATCAGAAAATCCGATATGGTGCATCTTCCCACCACTGAAATAGATGTGCAATGTTCGATTCAGTATTTCCATCACATAAATATGGCTTATAATTACGTTACATTGCTGCTAGTAGACATATTTCTCACTTTTTCTCAGGCAGTTGCTACCTGTTACTCCATCATAGGAATTTATGTGCGCAGCATTGTTGCAATACAGACGTTAGATTTATCCGATTTCTGTAATTTTATTTCGATACCAGATCGTTCTAATCGGAGTAGGCCAGTCAGGCTTAATGTGGATATCCGAATACGACTCTCATCATTTGATAGACTGGGTAAACCACATTCTTAAAAAATGGTTCAAATGGCTCTGAGCACTATGGGACTCAACTGCTGAGGTCATTAGTCCCCTAGAACTTAGAACTAGTTAAACCTAACTAACCTAAGGACATCACAAACATCCATGCCCGAGGCAGGATACGAACCTGCGGCCGTAGCGGTCTTGCGGTTCCAGACTGTAGCGCCTTTAACCGCACGGCCACTTCGGCCGGCCCACATTCTTAATCGGACGGTTGAATCTAGATTACTTATTTATGACAGGGCCTGAATTCTTAAACACTGTGGAAAATAATAATACAATGCGCTTATTACAAATATGTTACTTAAATATAAGTATATGAACGAACGAGATAACAGTTTATTTACAGGAGCAGAGCCCCATCCATCATAGTAGAGCAGCGCGAGATTGGTTTCAGGGCCAAGAGAGGATAAAGCTGTTGCCGTTTGTTCCACGATCACCGAACATCAACCAGACAGAGAATACGTGGGCAGAGGTAACAAGGTCAATGCCATGTGGACCTACAAATGCAAGCGACCTTTGGACGAATATAGAAAACGTATGGTGGGAAGTAAACCATCACGCTACACTGTCGACGACTTAATGAAATCAATGCCCCTACGCCTTCTAGAAATCTCACGTAATGATCGTGGGTGGGTTGGTTACTAAAAGTATACTCGTCCACAAAACCCATGTGGACAATTATCTAATAGTCGGTCAAGCTTTGCTTTGACGCAGCTCTTTAGATACAAGTCCATTTACTTTCAGTCTCCTCCTTACAATTCTAGCAATGCAAGGTAATTGAAAACTATCATCCACTCGACGCCAACTGAGGAATTGACTGGTGCATGTGTTGTTCAACACACAGTAATTGCCATCCTCACTGGAATCAATGACTGTTTGTGTGTGTGTGTGTGTGTGTGTGTGTGTGTGTGTGTGTGTGTGTGTGAGTGTGTGATTTCGTGTTTTCGTGTTCACGCACAATCTGAATCAATACTATTAACATTAGAGAGACAACCAACAATAAAAATTGCATCAAATATGACTGCAAAGTATTTTAATGCGATGGGAAGGTACAAACTGAATTTTTACCCAACCCACGACCTGCATATTACGTTACGTTAAGTAAGATGTATTAACTCCATAGTATCGTTAGCAGAGACAGTGCGCTCCTGTTGTCGAGGCTCACGACAAGTGCAGCGATTAGCAGTGCCCAATGTCGCCGCGATTTGTTTATGTTGGCTGAGCGTGGACACTGCAGCAGACGCTTCGCCATAAACAGAAAGAAATCACCTTGGCTCTGACTGCAGTGAGCGGATGTCACTGCCTGCGTGTTCTTATAGTAACCAACGTGAGACTCTACACACAGGTGCCATGGAGCAATTGCAACGGGTATCATGTCATTAGTCATCAGAATATTAACCAGTGATGAAATGTCCACTCTATTTGAATCCCAAGAAAATAGGAACCTTCTCACAAAGGAATGTGATGTGATATCAATATTTATCCAACATACATAAATTAACTGCAGGGCTTTCATGTATGCGGTAGTAGCACACAAGGAAATATTATGTCTTGGAAGTGTATAGTTCATTTCCTCTTCTCATATTAACGCCCTTGTTTTAGAGTGAAGTGAGAAAATAAACACGAAAAACGAGAGTTCCTGAGAAGCATATCAGTCATTTCCTCTTCTCATATCATAACTTTTGTTTTGAAGTAAAAAAATAAACGGTTTAAGGTTGGGAAGCATAATATGACACCAGATTCTGATCGTAGGCGCTATCAGAAACGCAAAAGGCAGGGAGCTGTCCATTCTTTTGTCCAACAGTCTGTCTCCTTTCATGCATTACTCGCGCTAGGAGATTCTTATTGAAGGACTTGTGGGCAGCAAGTTCTTCAGCAGATCAAGCCTTATGTTATTGTGCTAATTACGGTATGGAAAAAATGCAACACAGACGATTTCCCCTAATGCAGTGGGGAAATTTGCAAATGTCTGTATTCAGCAATGACTGCCAGCTGCCACAACACTTCACAGAATCCATGTGGGAACTGCATTAATATCAGACTGCAAAAACTTGAGACAATACGTGGACTCCTCTCTTCGCTGGGTGACCTATTACTATTATTTAGGATTTTCTCCGTCCTAGACGTAGCGCAAATGGAACTTCAGAGGCGCTATTCCGCTATTATTCCACTCTCTCTCTTCCACACTGTATTCTCTCTAGGGTTCGGATGATGCTGTGCGTCTAGCACTGAAAACTTTCGATGACCCGTCGAGACCCAAATAATTATACAGGATGTTTGAGGAGGAATAGTAAATATTGTAGGAGGTGGTGAAATAGACAAACTGGAGAAAAAATGCCATATAACTCCCTGTATATGGATATACGTGTGGTGTCTGTTCATCAGGGAATGTCCGGAAGAAAAGACACTACGAAACCGGGCTCGGACCTGGTCAGGCACAAATTTTCATCTGACGCAGTTGTTCTATTTTAATGCGCATGACAGCCTGGACATCTGTCCTTCAATCTTTAATTGATCAACAAGGCTGTCTATTTCGATTCGTAGTGTTTGTTCTTTCGGAAATGAGCAATGAGCGATTGATCACATTCTTGATACCTCACTGGACGTGCTACTGCAATTGTAGCCAAAGATTCAAATCCCGCTGGAAAAGTATGTTTCTAGTCAGATGGTTTTGCTCCTCCCGTACTGTCATTGAAAACGATCACAACGAAATTAAGTATAGGTATCCTATGAAACCCTTGAGTTCATTCTGTGGTGCTGTGAAGATGAAAAAAGTATTTTTTCACAATTATCAGATGACAGATGGAATTTGTCCACTAATTATGATTGCATTATTAACTGTTGATGCCCAGGCGCTTTTCTTCCGCTTATTGTAACTGTTATTTGAATGTTAGAGCTGTAAGAATAGAAACATCAAGTTTTCGCCATATGGAATGTTCGAATTCACCCTAAGTCTTCACGTTTCGAACAAAGGCGGAATATCCGTCAGGAAAGCTGACGACAACAAGCCTGGCCATGCCTGTCTTCCGGTGGATGTGCCAATGACAGTGATCTCAATAACAATAATGTACAGCAAATATACATTGCCAACTCAAGCACTGGAGGAGTTCCAAAACTGTGAATCGCGTCTGGTGAATACGCTTTCAAGGTTTCGGTCCGATTAAGTCAGTAAAACACAAATAATTGCCACAGTTATTAATTTATGATATTTAGTTTGCGTTAAGTGCATCGATGTATTACAAGTAATTGCACTCTAGCCCCTAAACCTAGTTACAGAAATGCGAATAAGACTCATTGGCATATAATGAGGATCTTGCGGCCCTTGCACCCGCAACTTTGAAACGAATCTATAGTCACTTCCGAGGTCACTCACAGAACACAGCTGGTATCCTTCCTAGCGGTATAACTGAAACTTGGAAACAGTGCAGAATATGTTTGGCAACTCTGTGACCGACGAGTTACTTCCTTGATGGCACAGATCTATCCTGCTAAATTCACTTGATATTATCGTGTCATTTCAATTTAATACTGAGTGATTTTCGCTTGAGATGTGACATAAGGATATCAGTTAATCCTTTTGAGTCCACGACAGTCGTTCCACATGGGAAATACAACTACTGTCGCCTCTTATGTTGCGGTTTATCTGCCATACCGCTTACTGGGTCAATAAGGAAGTGGAAGACACCGCGCCTATTCGCTAGCTCGTAGGTAACGTGCTTGCCTGTTAGGTGCATGCTGCCTCTGTTCGCCTTTCGAGCCTCGCCGAAAACCAGATTTTTAATTGTTTTGTAGCAGAGCTACAAGCAGGCAGATACAAATTCAATGAGGGAATCGTAAGACAACGCTCTGTCATAATTCGTCTTGCTTCTTTTAGTAACCCTTAGTGTCAAAGCGAAAACCTTGAGGTACTGCTAAATTCATAATGCCACGTTTTTGTTCTCTGCCGACATATTTTTTGTTGTTGTGAATACATAATTTTATCTATGAACTGCCACATTTTCATAATACTTGCGAAGCAAATCATGTGAAGTAACACTTGACCAACTTGTTGAAAAGGTGTAAAAAGCACTACCCTTTCTGGATGCTCTCTGTCTCTTCCTGGATGTCGAGTAATACAACCTTCGAATGAATGGTTAGAGATGAAGAACCTAATGGTGAATGAACTCAGATGAGCTGAATGCGGGAGACTACTCTTGAAAAGAATAAGTAGACGATCTATTCACAGTAAGACTTAGAAAATTTGCTAGTACTGTTAAACCTATGTGCACTGAACATTGTGAAAAAGTATTTAAAGACAAGCCCCACGAAAATTAGTGTAGTATTATTTATGGGGAATATTTTCCACTGCGAAAGATAATCTTATAAGCACTACAAGCTGCTGTAGGGTAAACTTGGGTCTAAACCCAGTACATACTGGATATACATCCCTGCAAAAAGACCAATGATAATGTATTGGCCTATAATATGAACAAAGTCGAACAGAAGGTGGCTGCTAGGGAGTCTGGCAAAGTGCAGAGACTGGCCTGCTTTCACAAACAGATGGAATTAGCAAATGGCTCAAATGGTTCTGAGCACTATGGGACTTAACATCTTAGGTCATCAGTCCTCTAGAACTTAGAACTACTTAAACCTAAATAACCTAAGGACATCACACACATCCATGCCCGAGGCAGGATTCGAACCTGCGACCGTAGCAGTCACGCGGTTCCGGACTGCAGCGCCTATAACCGCACGGCCACCGCGGCCGGCTGGAATTAGCAGAACATCCACTCTTGGAATGGATATTATGCTAGACATGCCCGCCTTACACATGTGGCTTAAAATGGAGGCAGCGGTAGGGACATAAAGGCTAAAAACTGGAAATAAATGGATATAGTTAGAATATACGGAATCCCAAATCAGTAAGGCGATGGCTGGGGAAATGCCGACTAACTACACAATAACTTCTAGCTGTTTCAACAAACTTTGCCATGTAACAGTTCGAAGCAGGGAGCAGTGGAAAAACGAACCACAACACCGTGCAGGAGACATAATATAGTTGTTTACTGACAGGTCGAAAAGAGATGAAAGTACCAGGTCCGGTGTACTGCCTAGAATCTCTTTAGGGAAGATGGCCACAGTATTACACTTTTTTTTCTGTCAGCATGTGCACGGAGCAAAATTAGAGTAGACCCTACAAAAATCGTAGCATCTACTTTTATTCAGACAGCCAAGCAGCTCTGAAATCTCTATCAGCCCCTGCAACTAGATCGAAGGTCGTTGCAGAATGCCATGAAGCATTCTCTTTCGGACATGTCCGAAAGAACAGACACCACACATATATCCATATATAGGGTGTTTCAGGAGGAATAGTACATATTTTAGCAGTTGGTAGTACAGACGAAAGAAATTCCACATAAATGCGTCCACTTTTTATTGAGTACAGAGATACAGCTGTTAGTACGTAACGCTAACAAACTCAAAGCAAAGGCAAATGAGGACATTCAAAGTTGATTTTTAAAAATTCACCAACCAACTTCAATGCACATTTGAATTCTCTTGATAACACCACGTGTAGCCTTACTGAGGTCGTCTTTGCGTTCTTTTATGACGGCTGCACTATTCATAACCCGAACGATCAAATCGGCTCTTGGGTTTACTTTTTATTTGTAGACTTCGCCTTTAACCATCCCCACAGGCCAAAATCCAAAGAGATAAGGTCCGAGGACCTTGAAGGCCAAGAAAAGTGCCCATATCTAATGATCCACCTTCCGGGAAATGTTAGGTTTGGATAATGTGTCACCTGACGACTAGAATGTGCAGGAGCCCCGTCATGCTGGAGGAACATACGCATTCTTGTAGCCAAATGAACCTCCTTCTCGGTTCTTAAATAGTGCAACAGGTGCGCACTGGTTAGATGTAACTGAAGAGAGACTCCAACTCGGCTTGAGGTTAAGGGCGAATCCCAAGCGCATGTCCACGAACAATTGGGAGCGGAAACTTAATGTCATCGGAACCTTGTTGAAGGACCATGACATGCGATTGTTAGACCGACTTCAGAAAGTTCACTTTATAAATACATACATACTTAGCAAAATATATCATGTCGCAGCAGTCTTACCGATACTGCAGGTCACTGCACATAAAATATTAGCTGTAGCCTCTTGGTATGTGTGGAAACAAAATATCTTCAAAGTATCCCTCCACACGGCGACTTTTCAGAGGCAAAACGGAGGACTTGGAATTAAAGACGTGCTTTTAAACTAATACATGTCACTAAGACAGGCATCACGAAACTTCTGTTCCTCTCGTTAGATGCTGGGGATAGGAACGCTCTTGTTAATGTAGCATGCCAGCCTAGATTACGTCCGAAAGCACTATGGCGATTGGAGCTGTATTCGACTTCCACCAGCACAAACCAACACTAGAACCGTCTATGGTTATATTACCACACATCGTCTTCACAAACCAATTCCGGTAAATTAACCTACAAAAAACTGGAGGAGCGTCTGGAAAAATATCAACAATAAAATTTTACCAACTAGAGTCAAATGGTTCAAATGGCTCTGAGCACTATGCGACTTAACTTCTAAGGACATCACACACGTCCATGCCCGAGGCAGGATTCGAACCTGCGACCGCAGAGGTCACGCGGCTCCAGACTGTTGCGCCTTTAACCGCTTGGCCACCACGGCCGGCAACTAGAGTCAGTGACGTATGGTGCGATGTTGTAAATGAAACCATACCCTCAGCGGAACGATTATGGAAAATCAATTTGCGACCAACTCCATACTGCGAGAAATGTCGGCTTGTAGAAACTGCAGCGCACATCTTCTTATGTGAAAATAGAATCAGAATTAGGAACTGGACTAGGAAGAAATTAGCACTAACAACAGAACCGCAGGAAGTCATACACCGATAACTGAAGTTTTACAACCCAACTGGAAATGTTACCCGTCCGTAAAGAATAACAGTTATTCTTGGCTTCTGGGACAGTTTGTGTTTTACGTCGTAACAAACAGAACTTAGACGAGTACATGTTTTATATTGCACAAGAACATTTTACGCTGAAGAAGAATAACAAATATAGAAATGGTTTCAAATTTTTTTATCTATTGCTTTATGTGGGCTACGAAGAAGTGGACAGTCTTTTTGATTAGAAGCAGAATACTATTCTTTCAATGGAATATTATTTTACGTTGGTTCTAAAATCAGAACTGTTCTAATTTGGCAAAACCCCTCCGGCTCCGAAATTTTTTTCATTTGTGGAGAAATATGTGGCTTCCTTACAGACCTCATATGCATCCAGTGCAAAATAACTTAAATTGTGAATATATTTCTGAATGAATGTTTGTTACGTATTCTTCCGCCAGCCTTTTCACTGTTAAAGTTATGTTCTACAAGGAACGCACGCCATTGGAGGCTCCAATCTGTAGTTTATTTTACTATGGGTGCAAACATGGAATACATGGGAATAATGCAGCTGCTCAGTGACAGGTATGGGGGAGGTATTGAGGCCAGGCCTCGGATCTTCGACCCCTGCCCTCTTTGCCTCCGCCTACCTGGTGCTGAAAGTCTTCTCAAACATTTTTAAAAAAATAATAGTGCGGTGATCAGCATGTCTGTCTAGTAAGTAGGAGGTCCAGGTTCGAAGCCCAGTCGGTCACAAATATTCATCTGCCGTCTTAGCTGTATTTCAACGGGCTGTGACAGTGTGACATCGGTTCTTCGATATTTGAGATGCAATTGTTTTTTGAGGCAATAGAGGTGATTTGCGAACATTTGTCTTGCCATCAGTGTAACGGGACTTCAACGGCATCTAACCATTAGTCATTGCTTTGTGCCGGTGCTAACCCATGTCATATATATGCGAATCAGATTGTAGTTCATATTTAGTCAAATAACGAATGGTCAGTATACAAATACGCCGGCCGAGGTGGCCGAGCAGTTCTAGGCGCTACAATCTGGAACCGCGCGACCGCTACGGTCGCAGGTTCGAATCCGGTCTCGGGCATGGATGTGTCTGATGTCATTAGGTTAGTTAGGTTTAAGTAGTTCTAAGTTCTAGGGGACTGATGACCACAGATGTTAAGTCCCATAGTGCTCAGAGCCATTTGAACCATTTTTAGTAGAAGCAGGATAGCAGCGAACTGATCCCTTAACCAAGTGCAACATAGAGTACCTGTGCAACGAGTCATTCCAGCTGCATAGCTGAGGGTAATATTTGTTAAGCAATTCATTGCAGAATTAATGTAATACGAGCACGATGATCTCTGTAGTCATACTGTATCATTATCAGCCCGCAAATGGAGTACTATGTTCGTCAAAACGGATTACTCAAGCTGCGGCCAAATAAAGACAAGCGACGACGCCACAACACTATCTTTACTTAAGTAGGTAGTCAGCGCTAAATTATGTGTGCCACTATTAACGTTACAGTAAGCAATTTGACAGCATGACACCACCACAACTACTGTCAACCTGAGCCACATCATCTCGCAGTTGCAATTCGCAGAGATTATAAGTTGCTGATGTTTGTCAAGAATAGCAGAAAGCGCCTCTGAAGTTCCATTTGCATTACGTCTAGGACGGAGAGAATCCTAAATAACAATTGTAGGTCACCCAGCGAAGGGAAGAGTCCACGTATTGTCTCAAGTTCTTGCAGTTTGATATTAATGCAGTTCCCGATAGTTTCACACTAACGGGTTCTTTTGGCTATCGGAATACTCATATGGGTATTATAAAAGTGTAATTGCTAGAACGCTCAACTACCTTAATAACACCTCATTATGGATTGAATACTACTCTGAAAGCGACGTTAATTTGACGTTTCCATCCATCTCCTGACGTCTTACTGAATGAGTCTGAAGTGCACGCACAGTTGTGTTGCCTGCCGCATGGAATATGTAAAGTGTTGTGGCAGCTGGCAGTCATTGATGAATACAGACATTTGCAAATATTCCCACTGCTTTAGGGGAAATCGTCTGTGTTGCATTTTTTCCATACCGTAATTAGCACAATAACATAAGGCTTGTTCTGCTGAAGAACTTGCTGCCCACAAATCTTTAAATAAGAATCTCCTAGCGCGAGTAATGCATGAAAGGAGACAGACTGTTGGACAAAAGAATGGACAGCTCCCTGCCTTTTGCGTTTCTGATAGCGCCTACGATCAGAATCTGGTGTCGTATTACGCTTCCCAACCTTAAACTGTTTATTTTTTTACTTCATACTAAAACAAAAGTTATGGTATGAGAAGAGGAAATAACTGATATGCTTCTCAGGAACTTTGGTTTTTCGTGTTTATTTTCTCACTTCACTCTAAAACAAGGGCGTTAATATGAGAAGAGGAAATGAACTATACGCTTCCAAGACATTATATTTCCTTGTGTGCTACTACTACATACACGAAAGCCCTGCAGTAAATTTATGTATGTCGGATAAATATTGATATCACATCACATTCCTTTGTGAGAAGGTTCCTATTTTCTTGGGATTCAAATAGAGTGGACATTTCATCACTGGTTAATATTCTGATGACTAATGACATGATACCCGTTGCAATTGCTCCATGGCACCTGTGAGTAGAGTCTCACGTTGGTTACTATAAGAACACGCAGGCAGTGACATCCGCTCACTGCAGTCAGAGCCAAGGTGATTTCTTTCTGTTTATGGCGAAGCGTCTGCTGCAGTGTCCACGCTCAGCCAACGTAAACAAATCGCGGCGGCATTGGGCACTGCTAATCGCTGCACTTGTCGTGAGCCTCGACAACAAGAGCGCACTGTCTCTGCTAACGATACTATGGAGTTAATACATCTTACTTAACGTAACGTAATATGCAGGTCGTGGGTTGGGTAAAAATTCAGTTTGTACCTTCCCATCGCATTAAAATACTTTACAGTCATATTTGATGCAATTTTTATTGTTGGTTGTCTCTCTAATGTTAATAGTATTGATTCAGATTGTGCGTGAACACGAAAACACGAAATCACACACACACACACACACACACACACACACACACAAACAGTCATTGATTCCAGTGAGGGTGGCAATTACTGTGTGTTGAAAGTAAATGTACTTGTATCTAAAGAGCTGCGACAAAGCAAAGCTTGACCGACCATCAGATAATTGTCCACATGGGTTTTGTGGACGAGTATACTTTTAGTAACCAACCCACCCACGATCATTACGTAAGATTTCTAGAAGGCGTAGGGGCATTGATTTCATTAAGTCGTCGACAGTGTAGCGTGATGGTTTACTTCCCACCATACGTTTTCTATATTCGTCCAAAGGTCGCTTGCATTTGTAGGTCCACATGGCAATGACCTTGTTACCTCTGCCCACGTATTCTCTGTCTGGTTGATGTTCGGTGATCGTGGAACAAACGGCAACAGCTTTATCCTCTCTTGGCCCTGAAACCAATCTCGCGCTGCTCTACTATGATGGATGGGGCTCTGCTCCTGTAAATAAACTGTTATCTCGTTCGTTCATATATTTATATTTAAATAACATATTAGTAATAAGCGCATTGTATTATTATTTTCCACAGTGTTTAAGAATTCAGGCCCTGTCATAAATAAGTGATCTAGATTCAACCGTCCGATTAAGAATGTAGTTTACCCAGTCTATCAAATGATGATTGGTTCAAATGGTTCAAATGGCTCTGAGCACTATGGGACTTAACATCTATGGTCATCAGTCCCCTAGAACTTAGAACTACTTAAACCTAACTAACCTAAGGACAGCACACAACGCCCAGTCATCACGAGGCAGAGAAAATCCCTGACCCCGCCGGGAATCGAATCCGGGAACCCGGGCGTGGGAAGCGAGAACGCTACCGCACGACTACGAGCTATCAAATGATGAGAGTCGTATTCGGATATCCACACTAAACCTGACTGGCCTACTCCGATTAGAACGATCTGGTATCGAAATGAAATTACAGAAATGGGATAAATCTAAAGTCTGTATTGCAACAATGCTGCGCACATAAATTCCTATGATGGAGTAACAGGTAGCAACTACCTGAGAAAAAGTGAGAAATATGTCTACTAGCAGCAATGTAACGTAATTATAAGCCATAATTATGTGATGGAAATACTGAATCGAACAATGCACATCTAATCAGTGGTGGGAAGGTGCCCCATATCGGATTTGCTGATGTCATAATGACAATAATTATAATAATTAAAATCCCGTTGGGCCGATAGGGGAAACCCTCCCCCATATGGGTGGTACCGAGGAAACAAATACTTGGGGTGAACCAAATACTAACACAATCCTTAACGGCTACTCAATCTGTTGAACCCAAAATCCACGCACGTCTGAGTGAAAACCACCGCTACTCTGGTCACCGTCTGTTAGCTCAATGAGCTCGGTTGAAAATATTTGCCTCCAAAGGCTTCAACACACTCTTGTCCAGTCGGGTCCTGGTATCACCCAGGGCATACCAATGAAACACAAGCAAACATGAACTGTGCAATCTGTCGGCAGGCGGCAGTTGGAATTTCGTATTCTGGGGAGGCCAGGTTAACACGGCAGAGCATATCGAGGATCTCTGGCAAATATCCCTACAAGCAGAAAACATGCATTAGAAAACTATACATCGGTACATTGATCCAAGCACGAAAACTAAAATCTCACAAAAGAAATCGACCAACAAAAAATTCTCATCCTTGTTCTTCACGATCCACGACTAACTGACAGTGAAACCTTGCATCACGGAAACCATTGCATCTTAAAGAGCAGAATACAACATAAGGTAGCGAAAGGCGTACCAATCTTCGGTATTGCTTTTCTCGAACACATATCTATCATCAACACTGTCAAAGAAATCACACCCATCAACAATCGACTTATGACTATCCTCATTCTGAGCCCCAGTAAAAAATATACGCTCATCAATGCACGTGGGCCCACCAACATCAAAAATAAGAAAAACACCAGAAGTGTCGAAAAATTCTGGAACACACTCGAAAATACTATGAGCAAAATTCACCAAGATAACCTGAAAATACTAATGGGAGACTTCAAATCTCTATTTGTAACAGAAAAAACCTGTAGAAAAATCATTGGTACAAATTCAACATACCGCAACGCTAAGACCAACGCCAGACGTCTGACTGACATTTGCCAATAATTCAACTACAAAAGGATGTCTTCCCACTTTAGGACAAAAACCAGTTCCCAGCGACATGCTTGGCTACCAGGTGCAAGCTGCTTTCGTTCGCCTTTCGAGACCCTCTGAAAGTCAGATTTTTAATTCTTTTGTAATAGAACTACAAGCAGGCAGATACAAACTCAATAAGGGGATCGTAAGACAGCGCTCGAGCAAAATTCGGCTTGCAACTTACAGTAACCCTTAGTATCAGAAAGGAAACATTACGGTACTGCCAATATCATATCGCCACGTTTGTTTTCTGCCGACATATTTTTTGTTGTTTTGAATACATAGTTTTATCTATGAAATGCCACATTTTCATAATACTTGCGAATGATACAGGATATGAAGTAAATACAGATCTTTTCGAAGTCAAAAGTCGGTAATATTCTACTAATTCTTGTTAAAATAGGCTCAATTGTCTTACACACACATAATGCTTCCTTAAGATAGATTGCCGTCGTGATGTTTCTGTAGTAAGCTGAATTTAATTTGTATTAGTAAAGTGAATATTTTATTTGCATTTACCATTAGTTTACTAATCACAACGTTAATCATCAAAGAGAAAATAATCAGCAGCCGAATATTTTTCACGATACATTCAACAATCTGATAATGCTACATTTGTTTACAAATTCTACACTCGTAGAAACCTACTTGTTTTAACGATATCATTAAACCATAGTAGTTTTAAGAGTATTTTCGTCTAGAAATGAATTACCTTGACGGTTGATCGATCAAGAGCGGGAAAGGTAATATTTTACGAATATATGACGAGAGGGACAAGTGCTTGAGAGAGGACTTCCCCATCAATTCAAGTACCTGAGAGACGACTTTCCTGTCAATCTCCTGGATAGTTTTGTTTCTCAAATCAACAGAGTGAGTTATCATGCAGTAGCACAGGTGATGTAGTTTTGTTGCTCGACTTTCTTACACTGCGACCGAAAGGTGTCTCAGTTGTTGACAACAAATTCCAGCTGTGTTGCACACAGCCCTTGGGGCAGAATTCGTAGCCCAAAGCACACTTTTGGAACTATCAGATGTAAAATGTTATTTTCACACTACTATTTGCTCTAGTCTACGTCTTTTGGTGGGGCTCAGCCTATCAATTCTTCTTAGGAAGTTAACGATAAAGGCATCATAACACGTCACCAGGAACAGTACTGCATAGGAATGCTCAATGAGCGACCTGATGACGTTCAATAATAGTCACTCCGTCGATTTTTGTTGTTTCGAATTAGAGCATGCAGTACTCCTACACCAGACTTCTGAACTTTGCCTGTTGAATGCAAATGTCGCATGATGGTAAAATGGTAAAATGTCACATACATCAGTAGTCGAGACTTCCTTAATGCGGAAAATAATTCACCCCTCTGTTATACCAAAAGTAAATGTTGTGTTGCAGATGTTACACCTTTTTCCACTTGCGACTCAATTTTACAATGCTTAACTGTAGTTCACGATTTTCAAGTATGCAAAATGCAATGCTTAACTGCACGATGATAACTAGAACTTCAGATTCGAAAATGACATTGATACATACACTGACAGCGTGGCGCCGCCTTCACATGGGCGGCGCCGGATTTCAGGCGGCGGGTGGCGTCTGGCCGGTGGCCGGTAGCCGCTGCAGCGCGAGGAAACGCTCGAGCGTAAGCTGTTCTGATCGCAACGCAGCCACGAGCTGTCCTGCGGAATTGTTTCTGGAATACTTGGTATTGCGGGTGGGTAGAATTTTAAGCGAATTGTCTTCGATGTTCAATCAGACTCATAACTTTAGACCGAAATGTGGAAAATAAAAAAAAAAAAAAAAAAAAAAGACACAGTTTGACGCGAACATGCGACTCTAAGTTTAGAATGCACGACAATTACCGCAAGACCACGGGCTCACTCCATCCATATTAAATCGGAAGTAGACAACACTTCCTCCTAAGACTTCCGCATCTTACAGTGTTGCCAGATTGTGCAGATGGCCGGACATAAAGTTGTCAGGGGCGGTCAGTTTTATTGGCCACCTGTGGCGGCCGGCTGTACATTGTTCGTAGAGTCGAGAGATACAACACTACACATTCCACCTACTTATGTTGCATGAAAGCTAAAATTTTATATACCACTTTTTTCTCACTTTGCGATATTCCTTGGGTTCCTTTCTGAGGATATGTCGATTTCGGCAACTTATGTTGTATATCTAATACAATGTTTGCTTTGGCTGTCGTTGTCTTTGCTCTGTTTTGTATCAACACCTTTAGCACTGTAGCACTGTTATGAATTACTCGACGACTTACCAGTTCAACTACACAGCGTAGTCTCATGTTTTGCTCTCCGTTGGATTCCTGCGGTCCCGTCCTCTGTTGCCATTAGCAGGCAATATTGTGGTTGCACGGTACACAATATGTGGAGCGTCGAAAGCTGTAAACAACATTGGCCTTATGTGACCTCCGACTCAAGGGGTTCCTTGTCAGACTCTCTATTTAATCGTATGGTCTGGGGCCCCCCGTCGGGCAGACCGTTCGCCGGGTAGCAGTCTTTCAATTTGACGCCACTTCGGCGACCTGCAGTCGATGAGAATGATAGGATGATGATGAGGACAGCATAACATCCAGTTCCTGGGTGGAGAAAATTCCCCGACCCAGCCGGGAATCCAGCCCGGACCGAAAGGATTGACAATCCGTCACGCTGACCATTCAGCTACCGGGGGCGGACAGATTCTCTACTGAATTGCGTTCAAAAAGTGGACCAATATGCTATTAAACAAATCATCACAATGTTTTGGCTCAGCAGTATATAAGCAAGCAGGAATCGTAACGAATAGGAATAGTGATGAGTAAACATTAACGTCTCTTATAATGCCACAACATATACCAGCCAAATCAGCAAAATATTTAGGCATCGTACATAACTACGGGCTCTCTATTCAGAAAACTAAGCTTAATAATGGATGTATCAGATGGAAGATGAATTCAGATAAATCGAAGGTAACAACATTAAATTCTTAATCTGTGTGCCCATACTGTCCGCAGTTGCTATATAATTCTTCAGGGTATTTTTGTTCTGTCGTTGCAACTACAGAAATGTGTGATTTTTTTTCACTAGACGCGTTTCGCTTTATTGAGGTAAAGCATCATCAGTGGTCTGTAATTAAGTTATTTGCATTCTCATTTGCTTTGAGATCGAAGAACACTTCTTTAAGAATAGGTAGATTTGTACTTCCGGTGATTTTTCGGCTGTGATCTCGCTTTCATCGGGAAATGCCTTCTGCGAACACATCTTTTTCTTCTGTGTTAGACTCTGGTAATTTTTGTATGTCTAGCCTTTTATTTTTGTTTTTATTTTTTGTTTGATATTTTTGGTCCAATTTTAGGTGTTCTGCTGCATTATGCATTTCTTACTTTTTTCACAACACGCTTTTTATGCACACCGCTGTATGCTGTTTGCATTTGTACTTCAAGTATGTGTTGTTGTTTGTGTTTTGTAGTGTTGCCAACATAGCCTTTCCACTACTTTGTCTTTGACCTACAACATTTTTTTGACTTAGATTATCGTATGTGTGTGTGATACTATTTAATTATATTCCTGTGTATTTATTTATGAGTGAAGACAGACACTTTCTCCCTTTCCAAGAAAATTTCCACATACAAAAAGCATTAACACAAAATAAACAGTTGCTCAATGACCAGATAAATATTGGAAACCAGACGCTGTATAGAATAATTGATGAAATTACATGAAAAATAAAAGAACTTTCTCCATCCTTCATCCCCTCCCACCAACCTCCCCACCCCCATCCCCACTCACAGTTTCATTTCTCTTCTCGCTCCTCACCTTCCCCTCTAACGCACATCCTATCACACTGATATATACTTAATATACTTAGCTTTACCTCCATAAAGCGAAACGCGTCTGGTGAAAAAATCACTAACAGTGTGTGAGGACAGAATACATCTGCAGTAGTAACTCAGAATTCTAAATTTTGCTCGGTTTCTGTATTTTGATCTTAGTTGGAGACATCCAGAACATGTACAGGTACACACGTACACCTAGAAACTCACCCTCACTGCTGAAATAATTACTAGGAACCAACCACAGAACACCTTACTAAAATACTAGCAAACATTCCAGCTACCTTTACTGGGCTTAATGACTGCTCTATCACATTTTGGAATCGTGATCTCTCCTGTCTTTTAGTTTCTTATCTTAGCTAAAAAGAATTCCTTTCGCTTCTCACAGATTTCAGTGCTGCTGCCTGTCCTGGGATGGAACATTGTCATCCTTTCTCTGTACCTACATGGAAAATGGCTTTCAGCAGAAAACAGCTTTCTGGCTCTTCTGTTCTTCTAAGTGAAACTTCCCTTTCGCAAGCCAGCTAAAAGCCCTAAGGTTGCTGTAATAACAAGACTCCTTCATCGTACCAAGAGGAAAGGAGATACAGAAATAACCAGAAATGCAGACATTGATAATAGTGAATACTGCTTGCACTTTTCATGCTCTCCTAGCGATTTTACTAGATTTACCATTAGGATCTGCGAATTATGTTACAAAACAGTTTAGATGCTATACTGGTAGTAAACTGGATATAACAATATGTAATATATGTTTTTGGAGTATATGTGTTGAAATATACGTAACTTTGCGAGTGATGCTCAAGTTGAAAGCTGCTTTATTGAGTTAGGCAGTGAGTCATGTGAACAAGTTTTCAGTACAAGGGCAGACTAAAGTTCGTCGTCTTCATCGCTTGGTTTGTAAGATTGATTTTGGTAATGTTTCGCTGCCAGAGAGTTGCGTGGGGATATGTTGCTCGGAGCTGATAATTACTTCATTGTCTACAGTTCGCAACAGTTTTGTGTGCATCAGTTTGGGGCTTGAAAATATGGTGCGACTCTGATAACTAGTGGCTACACGCTCTTAATAGGGCTACCATTGAGTGAACATTTGTACTATAGTGAATTTGTTAATATATAGAGACCTGTACGCTCTGGCGCAGCTTCAAGATTTGTTGCATTTACCTGATTTGATGCATGTCTGATAAACCTTTTTTTATGAATCGTCACTGCTTACGAATGCTCTGCTTGCAATGTAAGGTCAAACATTTTTACTTTTATGTTTCTGGTCATATGGGACCGCCACTCAGAATACATTAACTGTATTTGAATAAACGTATAGTTAATACTAATTCCTTAATTGTAGGCCACATTACTATCCTACGGTATCACATCTATTATACACAGTTATGTATTAATTCCTTTCTATATTTCACTACCTGTGTACACTAAATTAACCTGCCTCATGACTGATCCCTGTTTGTAAGTGATTGAAACCTCACTACAAGATCGAACCCATCTTGTACCGAAGGGTTACATTCACTCTGAAGATTGTTTACTCGCCCTCTGCTGGTTAAGTAGCGGTGAATTATTACTGATGGTGATTAATGTCTTGTTTTAATCTGCTACCGAGTTCCGGTACAGATGCAAAATGAGCGCATTGTCGTCAACTGCTACCGCAAGTTGTAGCACCGTTTCTTGGTTTTACCTATTTTTATGAAAGTACGTAACACATAGCAACAATTAATTTCACTGGATTCACAGTAATTTTCCAAATAATCTGTTCAGCATAGGAAAGATTAGTATTTAATGGCCCTTCGACAACGATTTGATTAGAGATAGAGCCCTAGCAATTAAGGAATCTCCAAACATTCGAGATGTGCAGTGAATCAGGATATATGAACTGCCAGAAGTCTTTGCGAAATAGATACAGCAAAATACTTTGATATAAGCCTTGGTTAAAGCAGAAGTCCCACTTACAATGTTGATTACCGACTTGCTACCATCCATGAGATTGCTTAACCATCATCAGTACTTTTATAGAGATAGGAAGTTCACGGTTTTCACGTATCATGAATGTGAAATACGAATCAGAGGTTACTTTTACAGCGTATTTATGATCCGGTTCCAACCTATTCATTTCTTTACGAGTGGGAATTTTAACAAAATACGTGGTGAATGAAAATTAATTACATACATATTCTCTTGTAAATGTATTAGGGAACTAAATGCCATTCTTAAATTAGTTTATTGTTTGATCCCTGTTCTGCAGGCTTTATACAACATTCGGAATAAATAAATAACTGAAATTCCGCTAATGTTTTCTATGGCATTTCTGCGGTCAACAAAATCGCCGAAAGGCGGCCACTTGTTAAAATGCCACTACCAAAATAAAACGGAATAACTTCACAGTCACTAAACATAGTAATAAAAAGAAACTTATCAGACAATGCGAAAAAGGTTTTTAAAAATTTGTGTAACGCTTCCTCTGCAATATTTAAGAGACATTTGCGGGTTCACAATATTTATTAAAATACTGGTCGCGTGTAGTGTAATGCGAGAAACCTAGTGATATGAGAAGAGTTATACGAATGAGATAATTCGAAACTGCGTTAGGCAGTACAAATAATAGTTAGGAGAATAGTGTTGTTCTTCATTCTCTACACTTACTGTCTCAGTTTCTCCGGAAGTAAGCTCGAAATTTTCAATAGGCGGGGTCTTCTCGAATAAATTTATAGAAGCCTTCAGTATACGTTTTCACTAATTAATTTTCAATCAGTGGAGTCTGCCACGCATTTTAGAGGAACCGACCGCTGTTCAAAAATGGTTCAAATGGCTCTGAGCACTATGGGACTCAACTGCCGTGGTCATCAGTCCCCTAGAACTTAGAACTACTTAAACCGAACTAACCTAAGGACATCACACACATCCATGCCCGAGGCAGGATTCGAACCTGCGACCGTAGCAGTCGCACGGTTCCGGACTGCGCGCCTACAACCGCGAGACCACCGCGGCCGGCGAACCGACCGCTGTGTCCGAGCGGTTCCATACGCTTTAGTTCGGAACCGCGCTGCTGCTACGGTCGCATGATCGATTCCTGCATCTGGCATGGATGTGTGTGATGTCGTTAGGTTACTTAGCTTTAAGTGGTTCTAAGTCTAGGGGGCTGATGACCTCAGTCCCACAGTGCTTAGAGCCATTTTGATGAAAATGGATCTTGAAATTAAGCAGTTTGTGATGAACATTCAGTTTATTATGTGCTGAGTTCACGAAAAGAACCCACTTCAATCTAAAGTCCACTGAGACTATGTGAATAATCGCAGTGCTCGCATTTTCTCTTCACTTACCCATTACCCTTTCTGGCACCATTCGGGCGTCGTCAAGTAACATGTACTTTGCTATACTGCACATCATTTTTTTTTAAAGAGTACTTCGCGCCGCTGTTACCCGTATACGTCATAGTTCCCAGCAACCCGATTCGTGCTTGTTCACTCCACAATTCAAGTCCGTAGCTCGTGGTCTCGTTCTCGCTTCCCGAGCACGGGATCCAGGGTTCCATTCCCGGCGTTGTCAGGGATTTTCCCCTGTCTCGAGATGACTGGGTGTTTCTGTTGTCCTCGTCATTTCATCATCATTCATGAAAGTGGCGAGACTGGACTGAGCAAAGTTTGGGACTTTGTACGAGCGCTGATAACGGTGCAGTTGAGCGCTCCACAAACCAGGCATCATCATCGTCATCCACAATTCCAACCCCACGTGCCTTTTACACAGGCGTCAGAAGCTCTTCGATCCTTGTAATTTTGCATCCTCTAGAGAACGTAAGACTGGATACACAGTAGCGATGTTGATACCGGTACCGTATTGTAACTTAGAAAACGTACCATAAATACTTCGTTCCAATTTCGTAGGCCGTTTTCACTCTACGTGTACACCACTACTTCTTAACAGCTGTCAGTTATCTATTAGTTTTCAGGTTCGTCTTTCTTTGCTAGTGTTCTGATGAAAGAATAATGCGGCGCGCGTACACTGCGCACCAAACTCCGATCTCCTGATCATGCTGTGGTGGTTCATGGAAGTTATGCAGCTTCTCCACTGCCAAGTACCTGTGATTCTGTGGTCGTAACCACTCAGAAGAAACCAGGCTTCATCAGACATAAACAACAGATTCACGTCCAAGATATTCAGCGTTAGCTCAATGATCAACCATCCACAGAACATGAAGCGTTGAGGAGCATCTGCTGGTTTTAATGCATGGACAACAGACACTCGACAGGGATACATATGCAGGTCCAGGTTGAGAATTCGTCCGAGTGACCGACGTGATGCCGGTCTCTTTCCGCATGGGTCGAGTTGATTTGGTAGGACTATGAAGCATTTTCTGGTGAACTGCAGCCACATTTTCTAGTGCGCGTGCATATTTCGAAATGTGTTTGACTTGTCCAAAACAGCTCCTGTCAGACGTCATTTTTGGAGTAATTGTTGCACTGCACTCTTTGCTAGTACTTTGACACCATTAAACTTCTCAGCATACAATTGACCACACCGTTCACACGACTTTTTTCTCACGTAACTTTTCCACGACGAACACCCGCTTCTCCACTGTAAGTACCATCGTCCCCTTTGTGCTGCTCCACCCACACTGACTTAGCCCGCACAACGTTTTGAACAAGCATGGATCACGTGGCTGGTGTACACGTGGTGTGCGGGTCACAGTGTTGGTTATATGCATACGTTCTCGTCCAATGGTATCCACTCGTACAGGCCACTTTTATTTCTCCCATCCTGTATTTTCAGTTAAGCGCAATTAAAAAATTTTTACGCGCTTTCCAGTAAAGTTTACACCGTTCTTTGAAACACTCATTGCTGAGCTAAAACCGTAATCCATTGATCTGTTTATAGAATCAGAGATATTATTGGTTTATCACTTTCCGTAATGTACACCGTTCCACTGCTTTCTCCTTTCAAAGTCAGCAATCTTTATGTTACACATTAATGAAGGCACATATTTAAAATGTTTCATATATAGTTACACAAATATTTACCACGCCAGGAGTATTTCATCTTCACTGATACATCAAGCTAATTTATTTCTCGCACAGAATACAAAATAACGCCCCGTATTTAAAAAAAATTAAGTAATGTAAAACAATCAGCGATTGGACAAAAATATGGAAACGTGGGAAATGCACGCTTGAACATAAATGTAGATGGAAGCCAAGCATACAGGTTGCTGTGTTCTATTTGACCACGAACCTGTGCAAGGTCTTCAACGCGATTCAAGTGTCAGTCGTGGTGAGAACAGTGTTCTGTGTAGTTGTGAGTGCATTATGTCGGAGCTCAGTGAATTCGAACGTGGGAAACTTTTGGTGCTCATATGTAGGGTGCTTGTTAACGAAGATACCCAAAAAATTTGGTTGAGCTTATCCATTACGCATGTC
The DNA here is from genome assembly GCF_021461395.2 of Schistocerca americana. Lineage (NCBI taxonomy): Eukaryota > Metazoa > Arthropoda > Insecta > Orthoptera > Acrididae > Schistocerca > Schistocerca americana. Next base: position 432,430,304 of record NC_060119.1, on the reverse strand, counting down.
GATCGCAATAGAAGCAGACAGATGGTTCCTAAAAACAAAGCCACCCATACTGTCCAGCACGTAAAAAATTGTCGTTTGGATGGATCCAAATCAGCACATAAAAAATACTCAGTCCGATGCTTTAAAGCATGTTTCATCTTCTTGTCGCAGAGCCAGCACTCAGCATAACGCATTGTAATTTGTAACGACCTTTCCGCCATCAAAAGGTGAGTCTGAACAGGTTCGAAAACCGGTTCGTGGATTAAATAACTATTTGAAAAAAGTGACTGGACGCAGTTTTCTGTATTTATATTGAAGTGTTCGGTGTTTCAAGAGCCACCGTATCGAAGATTAAATCGCAAACAGGAAAAGCGGAAAAACTTCATATGCTACGTCGTAATGCGGATTAAAGTGTGTTTTGAGTGGTCGTGACAGACGGTCATCGAAGAGGATTGTGACAAGAAAATGAGGAGGACGACAGCAGGAAAAGTTACTGCAGAATTCAGTGTCGCACTCACGAAACAGTCAGAAAGGAGCTCCACAAGCTGGTAATTGCAGGGAATTTGCTGGAATTTCAAAACCTTGTATCAGTGATAGAAATGCCCGTAACAGGAAAACTTGGCTTCCGGAGCCATAAAACCGGGATAAATGAACAATGGAAGGAAGTCTTTGGTGGGATGAATCTCATCTCATACTTGTTTCCGAGTTTACATCCCCAGAGCGAAACGTGGTGGGGCTTCGGTGATGATCTGGTCAGCCATAACATGTAACTCATTGTGTAGCATTATCGTCAACGTTTTTCTGATCAGGTCCATCGCACGGTATACTGTTTGTTCCCAAACAGCGATGTGGTGTTCCAAAGCGACAGGACCCCTGCTCGCTCAGCTCGCATCTTCCAGGACCGCTTTTGTGAGCAGGAGGATGATTTGTCGCATCTCCCCTGCCACCAAGATCACCAGGCGTCAGTAATTTTGAGCCTTTCTGGTCTGCTTTGGAGAGAAGAGTGCGTGATCCCTATATACCTCCATCACCATTACCTATTCTTGTCAGCATTTTGCACGAAGAATGATATATGATTCCCATGAAAATCATATAGGATCTGTATTTATCAGTTACGAGACGGCTGTGCAGCTATTTTGCATGCAAACTGGTTTCCTAAACAGTATTAATGATGGCAGTTGGTTTTGTTTCTGGTTTTCATATTGTTGCCCATCCCCTGTTTATGTGGAGTGTATCGTGGTCAAATGCAAACTGATATCAGCATTACTAGTCACCCCACATGACTTCGCACGTTTAACATGACGTATCTACAGCCAGACGACTTGTGTTTCGTATTTTGTTTGCAGGTCAGTGCGTGGTGTTGTGAATAAAATTCAGAAAACAGTTTCAAACATCTGAATGTCATTACTTTCAAATGGTTCACATGGAACTGAACACTATGGGACTTAACATCTGAGGTCATCAGTCCCCTACACTTAGAACTACTTAAACATAACTAAAATAAGGACATCACACATATTCATGCGCTAGGCAGGATTCGAACCTGCGACCGTAGCAGCAGCGTGGTTCCGGACTGAACCGCCTAGAACCGCTCGGCCACAACGGCCGGCTGTGATCACTTTCATAAAACTTACGCGATGTAAGCAGCATGCACCAGGAAAGTTCTATGTAAGCATGAATGTTTTGTGTTCCATACTGAATTGACGTTTGGATTAAAATCTCGCGTCAGTGATGGGAGTACATTGTAATGTAAGTGATACGGTTACAACCACCTGAAATACTGTACGCGTATCATGGGTGTACGTGTATATGTGTGTGTGTGACAGAGAGATGGGGGGCAGAGAGGGGGGAAGAGAGAGAGAGAGAGAGAGAAAGAGAGAGAGAGAGAGGGGGGGGGGGGGGGGTGAGAGAGAGAGAGAGAGAGATTCAGTGTGTATTGGAGCGTGGGTGAGGTGGCAAGAAAAAGAAAAAAATAAGGAAAAGCAAACACACAGGGTACACCCTTGCTGCTCCCTCGCAGCACTGCAGCTCTCTAGTTATGGTTGCTCTCTCTCGAGCTATGGTGGCTGTTCGCTTGGTGGCAGTGGGATCGTTTTCGCCGTGGCGAGGAACTGTAATTCATGGTAATTCAAACAATTTCTACGAAATTTATAAATTATACGCACAGAACTTCTTCATGTATCATTGTATTTATTAGACAAAATCGGATCAAAAGCACTACAGAAGCTCCTGAGGTTAGCCTCCACATGCAGATGGAAGGCAGCAGGCGAATTGAGTTCACGCACTCTTAAGACAAAGAAAAAAAAAACAAAAAACGAAAAACAAATAAATAAAGGAATTATTAGAATGGGACGGAGATTGGTAGATGTGAAACAGATGAACAGACAAACAAATGATTACAGTCTCCGAAAAATTGATTGATTTATTCAGGTGAAAGTGTAACCTCCCCCTCTCTTATCGACCTTAATGACAGTGAAAAATTAAACCATGTGCACCTAATGGAAATTTGGGAAAAGCAATCTGTCGGTAAAGAGGGAGGAAAGGGTTACATCTAAATGAAAGGAAAAATGCAAATGAAATTGGTGGAAATTAATTTTGAGAAAAGGGTAAAATTAATAAAGACAGTAAATTTAAGGTCGTTACGTTAACAATTAATTGGCGTTAACTAGATATTTGAGATTTGGGGAAATTATGGTCGCCAGTCCTATGGACAACTACTATAATAACTGAAAAAGAAAAGTCATTGCACATATAATTAGCACTAAAAGCGTGGCAACTGAAGGTTGACACGTGTAGTGTGAAAACTGAAAGTTTGTCAGAAGTAATAAATTTCGCTACACTCTGACTTAATTTAGCAAAAGAATTAATAAAACCGGAAAATTAAAAGTTAATTAGTGACTGAAATTAATTGTGAGATTTGTTTCTGAAGCACTACGAAATTCAGTAAAATAAGGTTAGTCTTGAGCTACCTCAACAATCATTTCAAAAGCTACTTGAATCTACGCAATTTAGAAATAAGAGATTTAACTATGACCTTGAATTAAATGATTCTGGACAATAAAAAAATGGTTCAAATGGCTCTGAGCACTATGGGACTCAACTGCTGAGGTCATTAGTCCCCTAGAACTTAGAACTAGTTAAACCTAACTAACCTAAGGACATCACAAACATCCATGCCCGAGGCAGGATTCGAACCTGCGACCGTAGCGGTCTTGCGGTTCCAGACTGCAGCGCCTTTAACCGCACGGCCACTTCAGCCGGCCTTCTGGACAATAAACAATAGTAACATTTAGTACGTACCAAGCTGAGCTGCAGTCACAGGTAAGCCAAAATGTGCTAACAAAAGTCGCACTCTTAATTTGTGCTTGTGTAATCTAAATATTGTAGCCAGCTATGAACACCTTAACTGATCTTTGAAATTAAAGCAGTGAAATGGAATGAAATTACTTTAATGCTGGCGTTTGAATTTCAACGACACTCGGGTTCATTTCAGAAAAGGAAGGGACCCTGCTTGGTAATGCAATTGGGACAATGAGCAACAAAGTTTCATGCTAAGTTGCTGTAATTTTGCCAGGCAAATGGAACAATTTTGAAAACCTGAGGTCTGCAATACAGTTCTAAGACTTTACGTGCAGCGCCTTTAACCGCACGGCCACTTCGGCCGGCCTTCTGGACAATAAACAATAGTAACATTTAGTACGTACCAAGCTGAGCTGCAGTCACAGGTAAGCCAAAATGTGCTAACAAAAGTCGCACTCTTAATTTGTGCTTGTGTAATCTAAATATTGTAGCCAGCTATGAACACCTTAACTGATCTTTGAAATTAAAGCAGTGAAATGGAATGAAATTACTTTAACGCTGGCGTTTGAATTTCAACGACACTCGGGTTCATTTCGGAAAAGGAAGGGACCCTGCTTGGTAATGCAATTGGGACAATGAGCAACAAAGTTTCATGCTAAGTTGCTGTAATTTTGCCAGGCAAATGGAACAATTTTGAAAACCTGAGGTCTGCAATACAGTTCTAAGACTTTACGTGCTTCCAGTTTTCCTTGTTGGTTGATTGAAGGTTTGAAGTCGTCGATCGAGGAGGTGGCGACAGTCACTCATTGTCGGCCGTCGCTGTTGCAGAAGCTGGATGTTGGCGCGCCTTCTTCTCGACACGGTCACCAGGCGAAACGGGCTCTTGATGTGCGCCAGCTAATGCTTCCCGTCCGCGACACCGTGTCAGAAACTGTCATAGCGAGTTGAGCGCAATTACATGCTGCCAAACCCCGAAAGCGCGGCAACTCGCGGAAGCGTCACACAACACACCTGCTCCACCGCACTACTCCAGCCAGACTCTGCTCTGCCCGCGCTCCACGCGGCCGAGTTCACACTACCAAAGATCCTAAACACTTTGGTTCTCCTCACGACCTATCGATGTATTCGTTCGATAGCATAGTTTTCCCTAGGCAAGACCCAGTGTAAAAATACAAATAATATTTGCAAAACAAACCAATTATACATCGATATAAATGCATAAATATATATATATATATACAAATAGTAAAACAATTACAATATATAAAGACACAGAAATGTCATATCTTGAGGTAACAAAATAAGGAAAAAAAATAGTATAACAGATGGAAATAGGAGGATATGCATTTCCGGCGTTACAAAAGATCTTTACAAAGTGAGCAAGTGAATAGTGCCTTGGCCCACCTCTGGCCATTAAGCTAGCAGTTATTCGACTTGGCAATGACTGGTATAGTTACTGGATGTCTTCCTGAGCGATATCGTGCCAAATTCTGTCCTAATGGTGCGTTAGATTGTAAAATCCTAAGACGCTCCGAACGTTCTCTGTCTGGGAGAGATCTGACAGCGTTGCTAGCCAAGGTAGAATTTGGTAAGAACGAAGAAAAGAAGTAGCAACTATCGTCCACCAGGCCGCCGTGATCAGGTAAGAAAAGCTAAGCCGCTGTCGCTGGTAACTGATTCAAACCGTAACAGGTTATATGTAGCGAAAATACAACGACGCAAGCGCTGACGTAATGAGCAAGTGCTCGAACTTCGAAGCTGCCACCTGCCGGAAGAAGAGTTGCAGCTTCTCCAGTGGTGAATACCGTCGAAAAACGACATATCGTTAAAAATTAACACTCATAGCCGGGCGATTCAGGTTCCATTGTTTTTTCGTCTCTGATAAAACAGGATTCCAAGTTTTACTTAGCGTGTATCGATGGTCACGGTTAATGATGATATCTCTTAGTCTGATTTCGACTAATTCTTTTAAATCACAATCCCAATAACGCTAGGCGTTTGCAAACACTTTTGTCTCATTTTATAGCATCTGCCTTTGACAGTACCAATAGTTTGGCCAATGTATATTTTATCACACTCACATAGTATTTTGTTAACGTCAGGCTTTCTCAAATCTAAATCATCCTTAGCAGAGCTAAGAAGTGCTCTAACCTTAGCTGGTGTAAGGAATATAACATCTTATTTCATATTTCTTCAAAAATCCTACCTATCTTGGCAGACAGGATCCCAGCATGTGGAAGGAAAGCCACAGAACTAAAAGTGTCTTCAGCTGGTTTAGGTAATGGTCTGAATTCAAATGGACGTCGAATCTATCCCTCCGTGTAGCCGTTAACATTAAACACGTCCTTAAGATGATGTAGCTCCTGCGGTAAATTCTCAGCGTCCCGGATAGCATATGCTCTTTTGACCAAGGTTCTCTACGATGAAACGGTGCATGACAGCTGGTAGCTGATACCTATCAGTATGCGTCGGTTTCCTATAAACTCTTTGCCGGCCTTTGTGGCCGTGCGGGTCTGGGCGCTACAGTCTGGAACCGAGCGACCGCTACGGTCGCAGGTACGAATCCTGCCTCGGGCATGGATGTGTGTGATGTCCTTAGGTTAGTTAGGTTTAATTAGTTCTAAGTTCTAGGCGACTGATGACCTCAGACGATAAGTCGCATAGTGCTCAGAGCCATTTGAACCATTTGAGCCTATAAACTCTTTGTCCAAGAGTTCCGTCATCCATTTTTATAAACCAATATATCCACAAAGTTTAACGTCCCTTCCCCCTTTCCAATCTCCACGGTGAATTTGATGTTAGGATGAAGACAATTAAAATGGTCCAATAAGCAATATAAAGGATCAATTTCACGTGGCCAACAAGAAACATATCGTCAGCATATCGTCTGGAGGAAGCCCTGTGTTTACAAAATACCACACGAGCGCGGCAAAATATGCATTGTCCAAACTACTCGTACTGTCAGTGCAAGATGTGCTGACCATTCTCGCTATACGCGATTATTACTACCTGATTAATCTGCAATGGTTGAACACAGTCTTACAGCGGGACATTGAATGCTATGAAATGAGACACAAATGTTTGAAAACGCCTAGCGTTACTGGGATTGGGTTTTGAGAGAATCTGTCGAAATAAGACTAACAGATAATATCATTAACCGTGATAATGGATACCCGCTAAGAAAAACTTGGAATTCCGTTTTATCAGATATGAAGAAACAACTGCATCTGAAACGGCCCGTTATGAGTGTTAATTTTTAACGATAAATCGTTTTTCGACAGTTTTCATGACTGGAGGCACTGCAACTCTTTTTGCACCCGGGGGCAGCAGCAAAGTTAGAGCACTTGCGCATTACCTCAACGCATTGAGTTTAATATTTTCGTTGCATATAAAGGTTCCGTCGTTCACGGTTTGAACGCCAACTCCCCATTCCTGATGATATCCTCGTTCCTTCTATTTACCTCTCCTATCATATCTAATCCTCCCCTTCTTTTTCTTCCCCATTTCTTCCAGGGCTCTCTCTCTCCCTCCTCACTTTTCTTTCTCCCTCCCCCCTCCTCGCTCCCAGTTTCCCACTCCCTCCCCCCTGGACTTCCCCACATAACCCTACCCTCTCCCCTCCCTTCACCCTTCCTTTCTTCACCCCTCCTTAACATCTCCTTCCCCCCCTCCTTCTCCCCCTGCCTGTCCCCTACACCCAGTGGCAGCTCCACCCCTCCCCCCCATCTCATTAGCATGTTCAGTGTTTTCTGTCACCAGTGTATAGTGCAACAGTGTTTTCACCATTTCTGTGCATCAGTGTTCTCTTCGGTGTGCTCCTTCATTCGCATGTACAACTGTTTGTGTACACTGTTGACCTTGCCTATGAAACCAATGCCTTCTGGCGAACGCCTCCATTACTTTTCTTCTGTGTATCATCTGTTTTTAACATTCATGCGTATCTGTTTCTATGTCTCCATGTTCGATGTCTGTTTTTCTATTGGCAGAAGAGCGGCATATGTTAGCCGCTACTGGTCCACCTCGTATAAAGGGATGAAATACAGGGTGATTCAAAAAGAATACCACAACTTTAAAAATGTGCATTTAATGAAAGAAAGGTAATATAACCTTCTGTTATACATCATTACAAAGAGTATTTAAAAAGGTTTTTTTTCTCTCAAAAACAAGTTCAGAGATGTTCAATATGGCCCCCTCCAGACACACGAGCAATATCAACCCGATACTCCAACTCGTTCCACACTCTCTGTAGCATATCAGGCGTAACAGTTTGGATAGCTGCTGTTATTGCTCGTTTCAAATCATCAATGGTGGCTGGGAAAGGTGGCCGAAACACCATATCCTTAACATACCCCCATAAGAAAAAATCGCAGGGGCTAAGATCAGGGCTTCTCGGAGGCCAGTGATGAAGTGCTCTGTCACGGGCTGCCTGGCGGCCGATCCATCGCCTCGGGTAGTTGACGTTCAGGTAGTTACGGACAGATAAGTGCCAATGTGGTGGCGCTCCATCCTGCTGAAATATGAATTGTTGTGCTTCTTGTTCGAGCTGAGGGAACAGCCAATTCTCTAACATCTCCAGATACTGTAGTCCAGTTACAGTAGCACCTTCGAAGAAAAAGGGACCAAAAACTTTATTGGCTAAAATGGCACAGAAAACGTTCACCTTAGGCGAGTCACGTTCATACTGAGTTGTTTCCCGCGGATTCTCAGTGCCCCATATACAGACATTGTGACGGTTGACTTTCCCGTTAGTGTGGAAAGTTGCTTCATCACTAAACACAATCTTTGAAACAAAAGATTCATCTGTTTCCATTTGAGCAAGGATAAAATCACAGAAATCGATTCTTTTAATCTTATCAGCTGCAGACAGTGCTTGAACCAATTTCAGACGATAAGGTTTCATAACTAACCTTTTTCGTAGGAATCTCCATACAGTTGATTGTGGAATTTGCAGCTCTCTGCTAGCTCTGTGAGTCGATTTTCCTGGGCTGCGAACAAATGCTTGCTGGATGCGTGCTACAATTTCATCACTCGTTCTCGGCCGTCCAGAACTTTTCCCTTTGCACAAACACCCATTCTCTGTAAACTGTTTATACCAACGTTTAATACACCACCTATCAGGAGGTTTAACACCATACTTCGTTCGAAATGCACGCTGAACAACTGTCGTCGATTCACTTCTGCCGTACTGAATAACACAAAAAGCTTTCTGTTGAGCGGTCGCCATCTTAGCATCAACTGACGCTGACGCCTAGTCAACAGTGCCTCACGCGAACAAATGCACAACTAAATGAAACTTTATAGCTCCCTTAATTCGCCGACAGATAGTGCTTAGCTCTGCATTTTGTCGTTGCAGAGTTTTAAATTCCTAAATTTGTGGTATTCTTTTTGAATCACCCTGTACAATAAAGGGAAAAAAAAGGTTTGAATCGGTTATCGGTGAGAACGCCTTAGCTTCTCTCACCTAATGATGTCGACCAGGTGGACCGCGGAAATATTGTGTCCGACTGACAGTTTGATCCGGCTGAAGAGCCGACAAGAATTTGATCTGTTAATATGCTGGGAAAGTCTACATAGTCACATATACATAGCATATTTTATTATATATTGTGGAGCCAACAAAAAGGGCCGTACCACTCATCGGTGAGGGTGCTGCAGGTGAGAGCGAAAGCGGTTCTCCTATGAAATGAAATGTGAACCGAGACCGCCACTTTTGATTATAGTGGCGCATGGTGGGTGACAATCAGGCTGGAATCCCATGGGAGCGTGGGGCGTCGCCAGATACGTCTTCTCTGGTCATCGGCATATGGAGTGTCACTGACTGGAGTAGAACTGTCTGCAGTGATGAGCGTCGCTCCGAACAAACATTCATGTACGACACATACATACCCAGTGGTATGGACATAGTTCTGGTTCATTGCTGCCGTAATATACCGATACCTGGAGGAAACGTGTCACACGTACACAGTGAAACATGTTGATTCTCTAGTTTTTCATCCAAAAGTAAATAATTCTGTTTCTACTCGCCTAGCGCCGAAAATGGAACAGACAAGAGGGAGAATGCAGTACGTATGCCCTGCCACAGGCTATTAGAGGGTGAGTGACCAGCGACTAGAAAATAATCGTGTCACCAGACGAGCTTATTCCGAACATTGTGACTGGCCTTCTCGTGTCGCAGATTGCAGTTGTAACGTAGTCCCGGAGGGAAGAGCTAAAGAGCTTGGAAGCACAGGCTTACTGCAGTGCGAACATGGAGAAAGAGAGACAGTTAGAGATAGAGAGAGAGAGACAGTTGGAGAGTGAGAGAGGGAGACTGCGGCGGTTGATGTGGGGGAGAGAGGGAGGAACGGAGGAAGGGAGTGAAGGCTGTGAGCGTGCTGTAGCGAGCGACAAGGGAGGTGCTAGTCGGTGCACACGGCGCCGCCATCACGCAGAGTGTTCCTTTCTCGCCGTCTCGTCCGGGCCAGTAATTTTGGCGGAAAGCGACGTCACATAAATCGACTGCGTAAGTGGCCGGCAGACGGACGGTGCGAGTTATCTGGCTCGCCGCCTGGAACGCGCCGAGACGTTAACGGAATTACGGTCTCTGTATGGTAATTTTATACGGGCCGGCGCCCGGCTCACGGCCCCCGACATTAATCCGCCGCCCTGCAGGTATAAAGGTTGCTTCCGCGATATGCCGGTCTCCGCATAAACGTTGCTCGCGACCGAGCCGCTCTCCGAACCCAGCCGTCGCTCCGTCTTTACGAGCTCACCGATACAATTACTCGTATACTGCGCCGTCGTAGTGTCATCCGCGTTTCCGCTCGCGTCTCCGCTTCTTTCTGCGCCGCTCGGAACGTCTTGCTCGGCTATTCATGGCACGCCCGTCGTTGGCCACTTTACTGTTCATATATCTGGTTTTACGCGGGCGTGACTGCGTTCCGGCGGACACTGAATGAGGAAGTCGTTCCAGGGAGCGTCGTTATCCCATTCTCGCGCCGAAGTGCGCCCTGTCACGGCCGCCAGGTTACATTGCTTCTTTCTGCATTTATTAATTATAGTTGCGAATTGCTAATTGTAAAATAAAACGAATTTCAGAACGCAGGAGAGGCCAAAATGTACATCTTTCAAGAGCGTTGTAGTCCCCACGGGAAACGGCCAAGAATTACGAGTTCAAAACGTAACAATGTGGATGTTCTATACTGGAATCGAAATTGTTTTACTTTGAAAATAAGGAATTGAATTCCAAGGTATGATCGGATTGTTAGTCCGAAATTTGACTTTCGTGGTTCACTTCGCTAGGCCCTCCAGTTTGCTCCATCGTTCGGAATTAAATCAGACTTCCTCTTCCGCCTTCGAGGCCACTGGCCGCCACAGATTACTTAATTCAAAGAGCATTACAGTTACCTTTGTGGATTTCAAAAGGGCTTTTGATTCTGTTGACAGGGAAACTATAGATAAAATAATTCGAGAATTTGGCGTTAATTCTAAACTGGGAAACCGAATCCGTGAAACTCTTACAGATACAATCTGTAGCCGGCCGAAGTGGCCGTGCGGTTAAAGGCGCTGCAGTCTGGAACCGCAAAACCGCTACGGTCGCAGGATCGAATCCTGCCTCGGGCATTGATGTTTGTGATGTCCTTAGGTTAGTTAGGTTTAACTAGTTCTATGTTCTAGGGGACTAATGACCTCAGCAGTTGAGTCCCATAGTGCTCAGAGCCATTTGAACCATTTTGAACAATCTGTAAAGTAAAATTTGTGGGAGAAATTTCACAGCCTTTCAAAATGAAAACAGGCGCCTATCTCCAATTCTTTTTAATAGAATGTTAGAGAAAATAGTAAGAAGTCGGAACCTATAATGTTAGGAATAGGAAGCAAAGAGATCAAAATTAGCTGTATAGCATTTTCAGACGATTTTGTTATACTTTTCGAAAACGTAGCATCTGCTGTAGCACTAACAAACTCTGGAGAGAATTTCGCAGGAAAAAAAACAAAATTTGTAACAAACTTTAATGATGCTTCAAATTTCCTGAAAACAGATATTGGCCAAATAGAGATAGTAAGAAAATTCAAACATCGACGGGAGATAAGCCAAGAAAGTGCTTTGGAAAAATCTGCAATAACGGAAAGGCTGCATAAAATGAGGATAGCATATGGTATTACGAAAAATCTCTAAAATAAAAGATGTCCATCAAAAAATGTAAAAATAAGGCGTTACGGCACATTAGTGAAGCCAGAATGCCTACATCCAATTGAATGCCTGGCATTAAACTTTAATTTAGACTAATTAGAAGTACTAGAATCGTGAATTATAAGGAAAATATTAGGACTACAAAACGCAGCAGATGGTTGGAATTTACGAAGTAATGTTTAAATATACCAAAACATTGCAATTATTTCATATGTAATGAGAAGAAGAAGACTAATGTTTTTTGGCATCTACGTATTTCGAATGCAAGACAGTAGATTAACTAATAAGATATTCAAATATTTATGAGGTAATAAGTCCACAACGAGCTGGGTCAACGAAATAAAAAGGATTTTAAAAAAATGGTTCAAATGGCTCTGAGCACTATGGGACTCAACTGCTGCGGTCATTAGTCCCCTAGAACTTAGAACTAGTTAAACCTAACTAACCTAAGGACATCACAAACATCCATGCCCGAGGCAGGATTCGAACCTGCGACCGTAGCGGTCTTGCGGTTTCAGACTGCAGCGCCTTTAACCGCACGGCCACTTCGGCCGGCAAAAAAAAAGGATTTTATAACCAAACAATATAGAAGCAGAAGAAATAAAAAACAGAGAAGCCTTTCGGTAAAATGTATTGAAAATGGAAGGATTGCAATGCAGGGTAGCTAAAAAGACTGGTTGAAAATGGTCTGAAGACAGAAAGGAGAAATATAGTGAAGAGATGAAGGCAAATGGGAATAAAAGAAAATAACAAAGAAGGTAGAATTGAAATTAGCCTATTCAAAGTAAAAAAAAAAAAAAGAGTAAGTTACAAGGGCGTTAATACTGGTCGCCTAGGCGTGACAACAGCCAGACATTGGAGGGAGGTTACGTAATATGTCATAAGCTCCTCAACGCATCGCGTGAATTATTACTGACCAGAGGCACTAGGGGGGGGCGATGGTTGCTTTTAGCTACCTCGAAATCTGAAACATTATTGATCGCATTTTCACATACATTGAGCAACTCTTCAAAATATTCCCTCCATCTGCCCAAGGCATCCACATAATTCACCAGCAGTTTTCCTGACCTGTCCGAAATAGTTGTCATTTCCTTCTTACCTCCTTTTGGAAGACTGCTAATTCCACTCCAGAATGGTTTTCCAGCAACTTGACCCATAGTCTCCAACCTGTTTCCAAAGTCTTCCCAAGATTTCTTCTTGGATGCTGCAATTATCTGTTTGGCTTTGTTTCTTTCTTCAACATAACTTTCTCTGTCTACCTGTAGTATCAAATTTTAATAACGGTAGAGTGTAACATGGCGTAGGCGGCTGTCAGTTGTACTAAGACATGGGTAGAATTGCATTGTAATATCTGTATAGTGGCGTAGTCGTGGTCATTTGATTGCTTACTTCGTAAGTAATTGTTCATATATCGCAGCTCAATCTGGCGCTGGTGACACAACTGTGCAGGCGCATATTGCTGTTTTATTTGTCGCAACTCTATAAGTCCAGATATTAGCAGTAGGATGGATAGGGTGTGTGCGTGCTGTGTGCGGGCGCAGGAGGAACTGGCAGCGGTTCGCGAGCAGCTGAGCGTGCTGTTGGCCACGGTCAGCCGCCTTCAGGCTACTGCCTCGAGGTGCAGCGACGGCGGAGGGTCTGGCGCGTCGCCTCGGACACCTCAGGTGTCGCTTGCTGCGTCCGCTGACTCAGCCGCCGAGGCACCTTCTAGTGTACCTGGCGCGTTGGGGCCGCCGTCACCTCAGAGTGAGTGGCGGACTGCTACGCGTTCGCGTCGCTCGAGGCGGAGGGGTAAATGTGGAGGCTGGCCGGCTGGCCTCGCCCGTTCATCCTGTCAGTGGGCAGATGGCTGCTCCTTCAGCAGGGCCCGAGCAGGCACACACGGGCAAAGGCTTGCTGGTTATTGAGAGCTCCAACGTTAGGTGGGTGATGGAGCCCCTTAGGGAAATATCGTACAGGGCTGGAAAGATTTTCAACGTGCACTCGATATGTCTGCCGGGAGGCCTCATCCAAGATGTGGAGGCGGCCTTGCCTGCGGCTATCGAGCGTACAGGGTGCAGTCGTCTGCAAGTAGTGGCTCACGTCGGCACCAATGATGCCTGTCGCTTGGGTTCTGAGGCGATCCTCAGTTCGTACAGGTGGCTGGCGGATTTGGTGAAGACCGCTGGCCTCGCACGCGGGGTGCAAGTAGAGCTCTCTATTTGCAGCAACGCTCCCAGAGTGGATCGGGGTCCTTTGGTTTGGAGCCAAGTGGAGGGTCTCAACCAGAGGCTTCGTCGACTCTGTGACGGGCTTGGCTGCAGATTTCTAGGCTTGAGCTATTGGGTGGGGAATTGTAGGACGCCCCTAGATAGGTCAGGGGTGCACTACACAAAGGAAGCGGTTACTCGTTTAGCAGAGTACTTGTGGCGTGCACATGGGTTTTTTTTAAGCTAGGCAGTAGTGCGAGGTGTCCTGATGAACACTCACCAGTCGACTTGCAGGCAGGGAAATCAGGACGCGCTCAGTGTAAAGACACTTCAGCTATCAAGATATTAGCAGTAAATTTTCAGAGTGTTCGGAATAAAGTTCCTGAATTTACGGCCCTCCAGGAAGCGTGTGGTGCGCAAATTATTCTCGGGACTGAGACCTGGCTAAACCCTGAGATATGAAGCTCTGAAATATTTAGTGAGGGTTGGAACGTGTATTGGAAAGACGGAATAGACACCGTAAGAGGTGGTGTCTTCATTGCAGTTGACAAAAATATTGGTTCCACTGAGGTCGAAGTAGAGTGTGATTGTGAAGTTATCTGGGCATGTTTAACAGGGCTAGGTAAAATAAACTTAATTGTTGGGTGTTATTACCGGCCACCAGGTTCCATCGTGACTTCTAGAATCATTCAAAGGGAGTCTACACTCTGTATCGCAGAAGTACCCGCACCATGCTACATTAGTCGGAGGCGATTTCAACCTACCTAGTATAGACTGGGATGTCTATGGATTCATTACAGGTGGTACAGACAAGCCGTAGTGTGAATTACTTTTGAACACATTATCCCAAAACTGTTTTGAGCAGCTAAATCGACAGCCAACGCGTAATGGAAATATTCTATATCTGGTAGCCACGAACAGATACATCGACGGTGTCAGTGTTGAGACAGGGATTAGGGATCATGATGTTGTCATTACGACTATGGTTACGAAAGTTAAAAAGTCGGTCAAGAAGGATGGGAGAATATTCTTACTAGAAAGAGCAGATAAGCAGTTGTTGGCATCCCACTTAGTAAATGAATCGACTTCATTTACTTCCGGTACGATGGACGTGGAAGAATTATGGGCAAATTTTAAACACATTGTAAATCACGTATTGGACAAGTATGTGCCGAAAAAGTGGGTTACGGACGAAAACGACCCACCGTGGTTTAACAGCGCAGTTCGGAGAATGCTCAAGAAGCAAAGACAGTTGCACTCGCGGTACAAGAAAGATCGGGAGAATGAGGACAGGCAAAAGTTAGTAGAGATTCGTGCTGCTATAAAAAGAGCGATGCGCGAAGCATACAACCACTACCACCGTCATACCTTAGCAAAAGATCTTGCTGAAAACCCAAGGAAATTCTGGTCTTACGTAAAATCGGTAACAAAAGTAGTGAGGACGTTCCCTCGAAGAAGTCCATCATTTTCCAATTATGTCTCATATTTTATACAACAAAAACATAATAGACAGTTGAGATACCTAACTATACAAAACTATGTTACTAATACTGTGCGCACTTTGATGTTATTTACAGGATATGCAAACTTCTAACAGTTCTTCACCATAGCAAATTAACAATTAAACCCGTGTTAGGTACTCTGCGTTCAAGGAACTGGTTTATGGGTGGTTAGAACAACTTGATGAGACTAAAGAAACGCATTTGGAAATTAACGTATTGGAAAACGTGGCAACCGATATAGTTTGAGTCGGAGCCTAATTCAAAGCGGTAATGAAAACATGTGAGTAAGGATACCTAATCAGAAATTGCGAATCGATGCTTCGAGTCTCTCTTCGAATACCCTTTATCCAGAAGCGAATACGTAGAATTGGCAACAGCCATTTAGTTAATAAGCGATGCATGTGGTATATCGACATTACAATCCGCATACAGTAACTTTACCAGCATCCTATGAACACGAGGATATCGTACCGCTGTATTCCGATTTAATGAGTGTTGATGTGTCAGCCAAATTCAAACTTCCTCTTACTCCTCTGTTCCTTTCCTAATTTTGTATGATAAATAGGAACAACAACATACAAGATATACAAATATTGCTCTAATTTCGTCAGACATCTTTTTAAACTGTTAATATTTGTGTTACATTTACACTAAGTGCATCCAGACCACTAGCAACATTATAGTATGAAAATTTAGTTGTTTCACATACCACAGCGAATACTAAATATATCAAAACACCTGAAACTTTGTAAAATTATTAAATGTTAAAAAGTTGTCCATTACAGCAATTTTCTGGTAATGAAGTAAATTTTATAGTTCAGTATGTGTACTGAAGAAACGTTACCTATTACTTTTCAACAATTCTCATAGTAGATTCCTTTTTCATCACACGATATACTGCCCGAAACTAGGCGGAAAGAAAACGTGTTAGATTTCGGTCTTAAGTCTCGTTACGACATTTTTTGGTAGAGACGCTAATAACAGTTGCCGTTAGCAGGTAGATGTATCCTTCAAGTGGCGTCGGAAATTTATACGGCATACAGATTAACCTAAAATAATATTTCTGAGGGAAGTAACCCCCTTAAGGGATTCGTAGAAGCCTGCTAATAGCAAACTGCTATTTGTGGAACTACTACAACCACAGGTGCAATACATAGCATCAATAATCGCAAAGAGCACAAGAATCGGCTGTTACACTTAGCATAAATTTCAGTGTTGAAAGACGTAAAACGACGAATTACACTTATTAAATTCCCGTACACATAAGAAATGACATACATTTCATTTAACTTGTTTGCATTGCGAAGCCGCAGTTAGTGCTCAATCGTCATAATCTTTGCTCCTCGGAACGGATTTTCGCATTTGACAATGACGCCCGGAAGCTATGGCCGTTTGTGTCTAGAGGTGTCGATTCTACCCTTTACTCTCAAATTTCTTATGAAATACTTAAACTTGGATGAAAGTAAACGAATTTGTAATTCTCGTTGATTTCAGTGTGGGTACGTGAAGAGGCATTATTATATGATTTTCTTATACTTATTTCTTACTGGTTTCACTAATCATTTATTTTGTGACCTAGGCTGGGGGGTATTAGCTCACTGTGTGGAAATACTGGTATAGTCATCGTACGTAATGATAATAACGCAAACAGTAAATAATCTACAATAGTGCAGTGTTATCACTTCTACTACATAGTTGTGACTGGCTTGCGGACAATGCTGTACGATGGTGGAGTCTGCTGCAGCTTCCAGCTTCTGCAGTTTTCTTTGTGTCTCGTGCCCATTGGTCTGCTTGTGTTCCCTATGCAGTATGATTCAAACTATTTGCAATTGATATATACTCCAGTTTCGTCCATTGAAGAGCAGAAGTCGTTGTGACTACACATCCTTTTGCGTACTTCTCTGTGGTATAATAAATAATATTTCGTTTTCTTCAGAATATTGCCTATTTTTATAGGCAGTCCACAAAATGGCAAGACACGTATTTTCCGGATGTCGTCTGAAGCTCTTTTGTTTCACATAGTAGTCTTTTAGCTTGAGTTTTAACCATTTTCTTGACAAGAATGTCAGAACATGAGCTCCGCAACCGAATAGTTAACGGCGTTGCCTTCGGTGCAGAAGAATCCAAGTTGGATTTCCGATACCTCCTTAGGTTTTTCTGAAGTAGGGAAGTGTAGAACGGGATTCACTCAAGTTCGCGAGAGCAAATGAGGAGCTGCTTGAATAAAAATGCAGCAGCACCATCAGGATTCGTCTACTGACCGTAAAGATAGAAGAGACTGACAAAATGGTAATCATTTGCCGCACGATCATTGATCGTTCTTCGCACTGCCTGTTTAGTCATCAATCGGCCAGTCGTTACAGCTCCAGCATACAGTAGTGAAAATCTGTAGAAATTCATGGATATTTGTATGAAAATTAACATTGTAAGCACGCATAGTTGAAAACAGTGTATATGCAATAGTTTCAGATCCTGTATCCTGACAAATGGAGTCAAGTGGAATAGCATTTGATGTCGGTAGTACAGAACACAATATAACATCAGTTATTTAGCTGGTAGAAGAGGCAGCTCATTATACACGCAGTGTATTGTTACTGCGCGCGTATGCGCCTTTGCTGCAGGTAGGAAACACACGTTATTGAGAATGAGTGTTGTGTATATAAACTACGATAGTGACAATGCCACGCGGAAAACAGTTATACATCTACATCTACATCTACATGATTACTCTGCAATTCACATTTAAGTGCTTGGCAGAGGGTTCATCGAACCACAATCATACTATCTCTCTACCATTCCACTTCCGAACAGCGTGCGGGAAAAACGAACACCTAAACCTTTCTGTTCGAGCTCTGATTTCTCTTATTTTATTTTGATGATCATTCCTACCTATGTAGCTTGGGCCCAACAAAATATTTTCGCATTCGGAAGCGAAAGTTGATGACTGAAATTTCGTAAATAGATCTCGCCGCGACGAAAAACGTCTTTGCTGTAATGACTTCCATCCCAATTCGCGTATCATATCTGCCACACTCTCCCCCGTATTACGTGATAATACAAAACGAGCTGTCCTTTCTGCACCCTTTCGATGTCCTCCGTCAATCCCACCTGGTAAGGATCCATTACCGCGCAGCAATATTCTAACAGAGGACGAACGAGTGTAGTGTAAGCTGTCTCTTTAGTGGACTTGTTGCATCTTCTAAGTGTCCTGCCAATGAAACGCAACCTTTGGCTCGCCTTCCCCACAATATTATCTATGTGGTCTTTCCAACTGAAGTTATTCGTAATTTTAACACCCAGGTACTTAGTTGAATTGCCAGCCTTGAGAATTGTACTATTTATCGAGTAATCGAATTCCAACGGATTTCTTTTGGAACTCATGTGGATCACCTCACACTTTTCGTTATTTAGCGTCATCTGCCACCTGCCACACCATACATCAATCTTTTTTAAATAGCTTTGCAACTGATATTGGTCTTCGGATGACCTTACTAGACGGCAAATTACAGCATAATCTGCGAACAACCTAAGAGAACTGCTCAGATTGTCACCCAGGTCGTTTATATAGATCAGGAACAGCAGAGGTCCCAGGACGCTTCCCTGGGGAACACCTGATATCTTCAGTTTTACTCGATGATTTGCCGTCTATTACTACGAACTGCGACCTTCCTGACAGGAAATCACGAATCCAGTCGCACAACTGAGATGATACTCCATAGGCCCGCAGCTTGATTAGAAGTCGCTTGTGAGGAACGGTGTCAAAAGCTTTCCGGAAATCTAGAAATACGGAATCAACTTGAGATCCTCTGTCGATAGCGGACATTACTTCGAGCGAATAAAGAGCTAGCTACGTTGCACAAGAACGATGTTTTCTCAAAACCATGCTGATTACGTATCAATAGATCGTTCCCTTTGAGGAGATTCATAATGTCTGAATACAGTATATGCTCCAAAACCCTACTGAAAGCCGAAGTCAATGATATAGGTCTGGAGTTCGATGGATTACTCCTACTACCCTTCTTAAACACTGGTGCGACCTGCGCAATTTTCCAATCTGTAGGTACAGATCTGTTGGTGAGCGAGTGGTTGTATATGATTGCTAAGTAGGGAGCTATTGTGTCAGCGTAATCTGAAAGGAACCTAATCGGTATACAATCTGGACCTGAAGACTTGCCCGTATCAAGCGATTTGAGTTGCTAAGGTATCTTCTTCTAAGAAACTCATGATAGCAGCTGTTCGTGTTACAAATTTTGGAATATTCCATTCGTCTTCCCTGGTGAAGGAATTTCGGAAAACTGCGTTCAATAACTCTGCTTAAGCGGCACAGTCGTCGGTAACAGTACCATCGGCACTGCGCAGCGAAGGTATTGACTGCGTCTTGCCGCTTTTGTACTTTACATACGACCAGAATTTTTTCGGATTTTCTACCAGATTTCGAGACAATGTTTCGTTGTGGAACCTATTAAAGGCATCTCGCATTGAAGTCCGAGCCAAATTTCGCGCGTCTGTAAATTTTACCCAATCTTCGGGATTTCGCGTTCTTCTGAACTTGGCATGGTTTTTCCGTTGCCTCATGAGATGGAAAAGAAAAAATTGGTACGTTCCTGGAAATAGGGTTTTCTAATAGGAAAACCGCCAAGAAACTGAACCGTTTAAGTACGGTGATAGATATTTTCGTGAGATTGGGCACACGATGTGAACAGAACGTAAAATATGGGCTAAGTATAAAATTATTTGAGGCATCGAAATGGTCCATTTTGTGCAAAGAAAGGGCCACAAACCGTTATTTTTCTCAACGGTTGTTGTCTTTAGTTATCAGTAAGTGCTACATGTTTACAATATTTTTTTTTATATGACAAATATTCTGCATTCAAGAAACGACTGCAGAAACCTACTTTAACATCCAAGTGTAATTATGCTGCACTGGATTTTGCTTAAAAACGTATGTCTCAGACATCAGAACAGGATGATGTGATCTTCAGTAATGAGATGAAGTTTAATTTAGAAGGGCCATATGGATTTCACTATTATTGACATGATGTGAGAACAGAGCAGCAGGTAAGAATGAGCAGAAATTTTGATGGTGGAAGTGTAATGATTTGGGCAGCCCTCTCCGCTAAACGTAAATTACGCGTTGCTTGGCTAGACACTAAAAATAACTGTAACATGTGCACTCAGATGCTAGAGACTGAACTGATTAAAACGAATAAGGGCATATTGAACGGAAGTCTAATGGTTCAACACGATAACACCTCTGTGCATGCATCTGTTACAATCAAAAGTGGTTTGAAGTTAAATATATCGCTTTCTTGCCTGGATTGTACGTAGTCCGGATATGAACCTTGTGAAAAACCATTGGGGCACTTTTGGAAGGGCTGTATATTGCAATGGAAGGCAATTTTGAGGCCGCATGTGAGCTGGAAAATGCGATACGAGAAGAGTGCGGGCCAATTTCACTGCAAGAACTAGAAGGCCTAACAAAATAAATGCCTAAGATAATTTTTGAGGTAATTAAAAAGAGCGGAGATTGGACAAAGTACAAGAAATTCAAAAACACAACAGCACAGATTCCACCAAGGAAATGCAATCGCCTTTTCTTGTTTTAGTGTTATGAAAGAAACTATGAAATTCCGCCATGACTATTTATATCTCATGTGTATCTAGTGCTTTCATAATAAAGTCGATATATTACGCTAAGACGTAGTACTAGTACTTCCGTAGGAACCCTGCTTTTACACTAATTTCCATTGCTCTAAGGTCTACTTCTTGACTGGTGTGTACTGTACTAATAACGACAGTGAGAGAAGGCTCCCAATTAAAGTTTACCACTATTTTTCTGATTGTATGTAGTGACACTAAATGAAATCCTGCCTCTATATATACACAAAACTAGTTGAGAGCCTCAAATTAGGTTTGCAGCACATGTCCTTAACTTGCATTGCGTAAGTTTTTAAGATTTATAAATAATTTTCAGCTAATTTAAACACTTATTAATATCATGCCCCATGGAAATTTTTACTTATTAATGTATCAGGTATCCTTACTATTGCATCAATCACGTTTACTTTCTGAAGAAGTGAATAAATGAAATTTGGAACAAGGTTTGCAGTTCCAGCATGTAGTATATTTACTTTCTAAAGAAATGAATAACCAAAATTTGGGACAAAATTTCTAGTTGCAGCATGTTTAATACATAGATTATCGTTGTCTTTGAATTAGTTGTTTGTAGTGCCTTTCCTTTCTTTGTGTTTGACATTTACTTCAGCTGGTAATTAATAATTAATTAATTCATCTCAAAACATGCTTTAATTTGTTTACACTACACAAGAGATTTTGTAACGTTCTTTTAAAAGAAACAATGTTTACGATTGCGATGACTGAATGACTGAACTGTGGAATGGGTACTGAACTCAAACTATCATGCTGCGTGTTGTAAGTGCAAGTGGTGTGCTTACTTTCTGTTATTGTTAGCAAAAACTTTATACGAATGTGATTGAGCAATGCAACTCTCAATATAATAGAGAAATCAGTCACTGAAAAATACGTTCAGCCCCTAAAGCACTGAATCATCTGACCCTGTTCAAACCTGACAGCTTTGATCCCTGTGCACGTAACAAAAAAATTAAATTGTCTTACTTCTTGAGCAGTAACGGTGGAACGCGATATATTCTGGTCTCTCACAAAAAAAAATATAAATAAGCTAGCTACTGGCTCAGGGATGTGCAGTGCTGGCTGTGATACTTTGAAATGCACATGAAATTGTTTTTGCTGATAAATGAAAACATTTATGAAAAATCCAACTTCTTAGAAAAACATATGACTGGACTAGGAAGACGGTACTGATTGTGGTGTATTACTAACACTGAATTTTTTTCTAAATTATATTGCAAGTTAGGTTTCTCTTTTCAAAAACGCCTGGCAATTGAATTTACACTTACAGCTGATTCCAGACAATGAGATTTATACATCAAGTATTATCTAACCTCAGACTTTTAAAAGTTTATGAAAATTTTACGCTTAGTAAAGTGTTAATGAAAGTGCTGTCTATTCATGCACCTTGGTAAGTTTATTTCCTATTTTCTGTTGCACCGTTGATATCAGCATTGTTATTATAGGGCTCATAACTAATTTAAACACAATTTAATATTCTCTTATACCACACAGATCTTTAGCTGCTTTGTAAACGGGTATTTACACCTAATCAAAATCTTATAAACAAGACTACTTACTGAACCATCTGTGGAGAATTTGTAACTTCAAATAAAAATATCGCGTGATAGGAAAGTAATGGTTTGGTTTTTTTACCATTGATACTACTAGGGCTACTCGGAAAGTAAGTAACGATAGGTCGCGAAGGGGAAACCACAGTGAAAATCAAAACTATTTTATTTGCAACAGTTAGCTGCAACTTCCAGCTACTTACCTCCATGGTCGCCGATCCGACTTAGACGTTTGTGATCACGTTGTACCAACTTTCCAATACCCTCGTTACAGAAGGCAGCCGCCAGTGCTTTCCGCCAATTCTCTAGGCTAGCTTACAGCTCGTTGTCTGTGCCAAAATGTTGTCTTCATAGACAGCGGTTCATGTGAGCAGAGATGAAACTCAGAGGGAGACAATTACGGGCTGTATTGTGAGTAATCAAACATTTCCAACTGAAAATGATGCAGGAGCATCTTCATTGCCCCTGCAGAATGCGGCTGAGAATTGTCTTGAGAAAGAAAACACACGACAGTTATGTAACGTTGGCTACATAGGTTCAGGCGAAATTTCTCACCAGGCCCTCGTACTTCGCGGGAGACACTATTGTTCTAGGTATCTTTATGTGCTCCCTGTGTGGTCAGAACTAAAACGAACGACACAATGCGATCGACGGGGATACTAGAGACACTGCTCAACACACCTGTGCAAATCTTCATCGGGTTTTCACTGTGGTTTGCATTTCGCGACCGATAGTTCTTTGCTTTCCGAATAACTCTCGTATCATATAGAAGGACAAACGAATGAATTCTTTTACCCAATAATATTGTTTCACGCACATAAAACAGTTCTACACAGTGTTCATGATGCATTAGCGTATTTAATGAAAGTCGTAACCATTTGTTACTTGTAATGGCGGAAATAATTGCAGAGGTACATTATTTCACGTAATACAGAGGTGAAATTGATTATATGCAAAATTAACGCCACGTGTCTGTCATTACTGTATAGGACCTCCAGCGGGCAGTACCAGCGATATCACAGAATAATTAATTTCAGTGGCAGGATTTGTATCGTAAGTTATTAGCATGGATATAAACTTCTGCGTTATTCTACTGCTGCAATTTGTTTGATTTCGAGATATTAGCAAGAGAGCATTTGGTAACCCAAATAAACGAAAAAAATTGTTACAGGTCGTTAAATAGCCACTTGTGCAGTGGTACGAAATGAGTCTTAGACTGTTTACTCCATCTTATCGGCTCTTTATTTTAAACGTTGATTCTGAAAATTTTTACTTCTATAAATTTATACAACTTTATATCACAAAGCAGTATTCCATAATTTAAAAACAACGCGAATTGCGAGTTTGTTGTATTGACAAATTTGGAATGCTAATATAAAATTAAAAAGAAAATATATCAATGGTATTTATCCAAGGATGGTGGAAACTAATATATGTTTGACATGTTCTGGCGTTTTTGTTTCTAACGGAACATCTTTCGCGGACAAAAAACTTTCCTTAACAAAAGGAACATTTTCTTATCATTTCTCCGAATTTCATTCCAGAATTATGTGTTTATTGCCAAGTGATCTGCGATTTCTCCTTGGATGGTGGCCAGCCTGCTCACAAAGAATGGAGCTTGTAAGATATTGAGAGGCGACAGTATAGCAATTGACGTCATCAGAGCATTGGGGGCAGATAAATTTGGGGGGGGGGGGTATTAACCTCGATATCTGTACATATTTGGTTAAAGAACTATCTTCATGTGTAGGTTTTGTGACAGATAGCAATGATTCTGTGAATTTGAGTAAGTAAGCAATCATCTGTTAGAACATGTGTTCCTACTGTCTACTGCACTGGATTAGGTGGAACTGCTTTGTCACTAAGTTATGAATTAACTAAAACTCAGCAGACACTTCAGTGACAAACATAGTAATAAATTATTACTGTTGGAGTGTCTGCGTACCTGAAGCATGCCTTTAGAGTGGCATTCGAATCAGACTTAAGGCTGTTCGAATTCTAATGGTGGATGAAATTACACAGTCAGTGTTTGGCCGGCAATGGGAGGAAAGGTGGTGCGTGAAGTTTTTTGTCAGCAGTCTTCGCGCCAACGTCCTGTACTAAATTCAAAACCTCTCCGAAGTGTCTCATGAAGTGTGAGCTTCTGACACTGTTGACGGTGATCCGTCAATCGGAGGGCTCCCTTGGTGCTATTTGATAGGAGTAGGCTACGTGCCGGCACCATTCTATCATCATCATCATCATCATCATTTTCATCATCGTCGTCATAAAACAAAAACACAGCACTGCTCTACAGACGTATCCATTATACATCACCTACCCTCTAGAAATACAGATCACCAAGTTTCACGTATCCGTAAAGAAATGTATAATTGGAAGTGCACCATTTTTCATTTCTAAGCATTTGATGCAAGTAGTCACACTTGCAACCATTTTGAATTCATATCGAAATCTGAATATTTTGGAAGAACTTTTCAGTCGGTGGTTCCGTAGAGATATATGTGTCATCACAAAACAGACTGCGGCTAATATTAATGTTGTCTGCCAGGACTTTATAATTTTTGGAGGTTGACAATCTGGACTACCTCTTCCTTTGAAGGTGTTAAGAATTAAGTTTTTTTTTAGCAAAATAGTTTTGTCGCAGTACCTCCAGTTTTGTTGAGTTTCCAGCTCTTCGCATTTGTTAACTCGCCCTGTAGACTGAGCGCTAATTCGTCTTCTTGCTATTGCGAAGAGAACCCTCGTTCGTTGTTTCCGGTATTTACAGTTCCTGCGAAATTATCGCGAGTTGCACCAGTAGTCCTCTGCGCCTTGGCGGTGTACTGTGCTCCACTCACTGGACTCCGGACAAACCCCGGGGGACCGGTGGCCAAGTGCTGTGTTCTACCGTGCCGTACTGTACTGTATATCACCGACAGTCCGGACCGCAAGAAGTTGCCGTGTTTTGCGGCACGCGGCCGACCTGGACGCTCCACCGCACTTTGGCTGTCGCGGGGAGAGAGGAACGGACCAGCTGCGGCAGAGGCAGCCTATGGTTTTTCCCATGGTAACGGTGGGGTTAACAGCAGCCAGCCTCTCTATTGTAAATTAGCCTTGTAGCCGCGCTGCTATCGCTGGTCAGCGGCCTTCGAACGTTCTCCCTCTCCCTCTCTCTCTCTCTCTCTCTCTCTCTCTCTCTCTCTCTCCCCCCCTCCCTCCCTCCCTCCCTCCCTCCCTCCCTCCCCTCTCCCTCTCCACTCTCACTACTTCTCTCGCCCTCCTTCACGCCCTCACCAATAACCTTCAGAGTTGTGTCCTATCACTTCTAACATTTACTCACAACTCTTCTCTTCTTGTGTTTCACTGAAACACTCATGCAATGGCCATCTATATAGTATGCACCACCACTGCGGCTGTGGAGCGGAAGGGCAGGGAATTGTGAGGCTTTAAGTCTCTTTTCCTAGGTAACGTAACGTTGTCACACAATATAAATGTAACAATAGCCACAGTTCCCTTACACTACACGAGCATGGATTACAGAACTCGGCCTCTTGTGGCCGTTATCAGAAACACGCAGTGACTTTCAGTAAAAAAGTACAGTGGTCTCTACGGAAAACACACCACACCGTGGATGATTTCAAGACGGCTGTGTATATACTACAAGGTGTTTTTGCGTACCCTCGTGAAACATCATGATAAAAACTCGCGATAAGCCGACAGAAGCATCCTCGCTCCCAGCTGCAACGAGATTGTGATCGAATAATGCACACAAAATGTGCTTGGTATTAAGATACTTTAACAATAGAAACAAATACAAAATATGTTCAAAAGCTAAAAGCAATGATGTAATGAAATAAAATGGAAGCAATGTGTTATCTCAGTGACGTCAACAGGAAATGTGGCCCACCATAAAATGTAGTAATTGAAGTAAGAGTTGAGGGAAGTTCAAAAAGTAAGATTTACTTTATGATAAGTCAGTGCTGCTTACTGGTCAAAGCGACACAGGTGCTTGGTGCTATTTTTCTACATAGCCACCGACTCTCTAGTTAGCTGTCGGAACGTTCTACAAATCGTTGATTTCCTCGTCGTTAGATATCCGCTCCTTGGACAGTGAACCATTCGAGAATTGCTGTGTAGACGTCCTCATCACTGGAAAATGTCTTGCCCACTGTTTCAGTTTCCCAAAAGGATGAAAATCACATGGCGCAAACCACTCGTCGACGGAAATCACATTTACATGCATGTCCGAAGAAACAATGCATCTCTCTCCTTAACAACAAAGACACTGCAGTATTGTATTTATTCGCCGATACCATGCAGTGACTTTCAGTTAAAATGTCCTCCCTTGTGTGGCAATTACATAATGTACGAATACAGGCTGTGACGCAGGGGCAACGACATATGAAAGTTTGGGTCTGGCACGAACAGCAAAGGCGGTAAAAGTGGAAGCAGGAAATCCAGGTTCGAGTCCCGGCCCGACATAAATATTCACTGTCATCATTCCTTTATAAAGTTGACGATCGTCCGTATTCGGAACTGTGAGTACATCCCATGTACTAATATGATTATCGCAGCATTCCGACTGCTATTCATAGACCCGACCAACTGACCTAAAGATAAAATACCACCTGCGATCTAAAGTTAGCCACCTAGTGGAGTCCTTCGAAACCATCTTTCGTGGGAGAAAAGAACCTCTGTAAAAGCTAACATACACAAAATCAGACCTTCGTATCGCTTAGGAACCATCTTTGTCAGCAAACCAACTGCAGCGAACTATTCACGACTTCCTGTCATCTAAAGTCAGATTCATGTATACCATAAAGAAACTTTGTTGCGACTTACATTATAAAACAACGCCAACAGTAACGTACACAAGAAGTCTGATGTCAACTACACAAAGAAAAACTTGCGACGTTGTCTATAATGTACCACTACAAGTTTCCGATATTTAACGGGGTCAGTTTAAGAAATTTCGTAGTATAATGTGACCTTTAAAATATGTATTTACCATTATCAATGCAAAATAATGTTTAGAAGTGATGCAGTGAATTTTCTAATACGTTCTTTATCCCAAGTAGTTGGTTAAACAATTATTTTCTATTCCGGGGTGGCGATGGAAAGTCGTAATGGAGAGCACAGATAAAATGAATTCAATTGTAACAGTGTATATAAATGGTAATCATGGATTAAATTAATGTGGATGTATATTAAACGTGATTAAGCCAATAATTAATAGGCATAGTGAAAAAAGAAACAGAAATGATAACGAGGATGTAAAAATTTTTGGCCACAGTAAACTGTTTTCCAACGTAACTGAAAACGAACTGGAAGAGCGTATGCTCATATTCGAAAACATTATGTTCAGTTTAGGAAGGGATGGAGGACTACTGGTGTTCATCGTCCTGTCGACAACGAAGTCATTAGAGAGGGAGCACAACCTCGGATTGTGTCAGGGATGGATAAGGTAATCGGCCATGCTCCTTCAAACGTGCTATCCCGGGATTTGCCTGGGACGATCAAGGGAAATGACGGAAAAATTAAATATGGACGGCTGGACGCCAAACTGATCCGTCATCCTCCCGAATACCCGTCCAGTACGCTAACCAGTGCGCCATCTCGCTTGGTCCAAGCGTGGCAGACGTGATAAAACTTCGATATTGTAAATCGTTCCGGATTAACTAGTTAGAAGCCATGGCAGGCAATAAGTGAACTCAATGGTTCATCCGAGAAATATCACCGAACCCGAGTGCGACCGAACCTCTTACTTTTTCTAGCGCTGTGACGGGTGAATGTTTCGTAAAACTTACCAGAATTGGAAAACTCATTTCACCTTTCCTCTATAAAACAACTAGGAGCCCCCCAAGTGATAATGCACGAAAATATAATCCATAACAAAACCCAGCACAAAACAGTTCAAAGAGCTTTAATAAGATGTGGCTGGACGTATTAATGCAGCTGCGTTTTAAATCAAACGGTACCAACTCACACCTGCAGCAATGTAGCCAAAATATTTTTTAAATGAGTGCAAGCAGGAATTGCTACACTAGAAATTAGATAACACTCACAGTTGGATAAAGTTTTTTGTAACTGAAATTAATTGCTTCTCCCAATAAATTTAATTCAGTTTATTCCTGAAAACTTAGAGGGAAATTGAGGACTTACACACTGGAGAGCCAAAGAAACTGGTACACCTACTTAATATCGTGTAAAGTTCCCGCGAGCACGAAGAAGCGACGCAACACGACAGGGCTTGGACTCTAGTAACGTCTAGAGTAGTGCTGGAGGGGATTAACACCATGGATCTTGCAGGGCTGTCCATAATTCCGCAAGAGTATGAGGAGGCAGAGATATCTTGTGAACAGCACGTTGCAAGGCATCCCAGATATGCTAAATAATGTTCATTTCTGGGGAGTCTGATGGGCATAAGAAGTGTTTAAACTCAGAAGAGTGTTCCTGGAACCACTCAGTAGCAATTCTGGATGTTTGGGGTGTCGCATTGTTTGGCTGGAATTGCTCAAGTCCGTCGGAATGCATAATGGAGATGAATGGAGAGAGGTGATCAGCCAGAATGCTTACGTAAGTGTCACCTGTCAGAGTCGTATCAAGACGGATCAAGCTCCCATATCATTCCGATTACACACGCTCGACACCATTACAGAGCCTCCACCAGCTTGAAGAGTCCCCTGCTGACATTCAAGGCCGATGGGTTCATGAGGTTGTCTCCATACCCGTACACGTCCATCCGCTCGAGACAATTTTAAACGAGACTCGACCGACCAGGTAACATGTTTCCAGTTAATAGCAGCCTGATGTCCGTGTTGACGGGTACAGGCGAGGCGTAAAGCTTTGTGCCGTGCAACCATCAAGGTTACACGAGTGGCTCTTCGGCTCCGATAGCCCATATCGATGATGTTTCGTTGAATGTTTCGCACGCTGACACTTGTTGGTGTCCCAGCACAGAAATCTATAGCAATTTGCGAAAGGGTTGCACTTCCGTCACGTTGAACTATTCTCTTCAGTCGTTGTTGGTCCCGTTCTTGCCGTATCTTCTTCCGCCCGCGGCGATGTCAGAGATTTGATGTTTTACCGGATTCCTGATATTCACGGTACACTCGTGAAATGGTCGTACGGGATCCGCACTTCATCGCTACCTCGGAGATGCTGTCCTATCGCTCGTGCGCTGACTATTAAACCACGTTAAAACTCCCTTAAATCTTGATAACCTACCATTGTAGCAGCAGTAACCGATCTAAGAACTGCACCAGACAATTGCTGTACTATATACGCGTTTCCTACCGCAGCTCTGTAATCTACCTGTTTGCATCTCTCTGTGCTTGAATACGCTTGCCTATACCAGTTTCTTTGGCGCTTCAGTGCGTATCAGTGGAAATTATCACCTAATTCACGACAAATCCTGTAAGGTTTCCCCAGGAGAATCGTCAAATTTCTACAGCAGCGGTTAAGACCAGTAGTCCCTCACTGGCTTCACACTAAAATTACTCTAAGTCCAACTTGTAGCACAGTAAAACAGCCTAAAATTGATAAAGTCCCCCGAGCTTGTCCTATTCGCACGATTGCGAATAGGACGCACATACAAAATCCTCTAAATCCAGAAAGGGCGCGCAGAATAATCCAGCACACTGAAACCGAAGAAAGAGTCAAAAGTTCCTTCAAACGACACACCGTGGAATTCTCAGAGTCCAGAGATGGGGAGTTACAGTAATACAGCGCTCATAAACCGCGCCTATGTTGCCCCTCATCAAACAAAGCGACTCACAGAGACTGCCACCAAGACAAATTTATATCGAACTCCCCATATAAAGATGCCTGCTGGCCTTATGAAATTCATATTTTAAGCTTTTAACGTACCTATTACACATAAGTTTACAGGAAATTTTCCGAGGAATCTCATTCTACAGAAGAAAACGAACTGTAGCATGAGATTCTACGGTTCGTTGATTCTGTTTGGCCTGGTTTCTTAATAATTACGTTTTTCTTTTGCTCTTTCAGTTTTTTAGGTTTTTAGGGAGAAGTATGAATAAGTAATTTAAACTGCACAGTCTAATTACTTTCTGCTTATTTCTGGTTCACAGTACTGTCAACAATTTTAGGAATTTTATAGTTATTTAGCAAGAATTACTGTTTTAATGCGCGAAATGCATATTGCGGCCTGTCATTTAATAATGATACAGTATCAATGAGTGTACTAAGACTGACTGATACAGTTACGAGATGTGTCCGTAGACAGCTTATTTATTGCAATCGCACAACACGGTGCCGAAATATTTGCTTTATTATTTAATTTACAGTAACCTAAAAACTAATGCCCATATCGAAAGTGCATCTTCACTCGCTTAATCGTCCCTTTTTCTTTGGTATTAAGATGAGCCTACTGGCTTCTCAGTGACACATTTGCATCATTAGTTACTAATTTCTGAATAAGTTTATTTTTCACGCAGTCGCTCCAATGCGGACACGAGAAGGTCTCCATTACCACTCTTCAACCATCCGATTTTTTCCCTTCGGAAAGAAGCGCGTGTCACCTCTTGTGTTTTTCATATTTCAAAGAGACCGCCATCTGCAGGGAGACCTATGAACTGACCCACATCGTGCTCCTGTTAAACTGATCGCAGCTGTCAAAACAGTTGTGCCTCGATCTCAACAGCCGCCTAGACGCTCGCGGTCGCGTGTATACAGGGTGGTATATTGATAGTTACCGGGCCAAATATCTCGTGAAATAAGCATCAAACGAAAAAACTACAAAGAACGAAACTCGTCTACCTTGAAGGGGGAAACCAAATGGCGCTATGGTTGGCCCGCTAGATGGCGCTGCCATAGGTAAACGGATATAAACCGGGTTTTTTAAAATAGGAACCCCCACTTTTTATTACATATTCATGTAGTACGTAAAGAAATATGAATGATTTACTCCGACCACTTTTTTTCGCTTTGTCATAGATGGCGCTGTAATAGGCACAAACCTATAAGTACGTGGTATCACGCAACATTCCGCCAGTACAGACGGTATTTGCTTCGTGATACATTACCCGTGTTAAAAATGGACCGTTTACCAATTGCGGAAATGGTCGATATCGTGTTGATGTATGGCTATTGTGATCAAAATGCCCAACGGAGGCTATTGTGATCAAAATGCCCAACGGACGTGTGCTATATATGCTGCTCGGTATCCTGGACGACGTCATCCACGTGTCCGGGATAGTTACGTTATTTAAGGAAACAGGAAGTGTTCAGCCACATGTGAAACGTCAACCACGACCTGCAATAAATGATGATGCCCAAATAGGTGTTTTAGCTGCTGTCGCGGCTAATCCGCACATCAGTATCAGACAAATTGCGCGAGAATCGGGAATCTCAAAAACGTCGGTATTGAGAAAGCTACATCAACATCGATTGCACCCGTACCATATCTCTATGCACCAGGAATTGCATGGCAACGACTTGAACGTCATGAACAGTTCTGCCACTTGGCACAAGAGAAATTACGGGACGATGACAGATTTTTTGCACGCGTTCTATTTAGCCACAGTGCGTTATTCACCAACAGCGGTAACGTAAACCGGCATAATATGCACTATTGGACAACGGGAAATCCGCGATGGCTGCGACAAGTGGGACATCAGCGACCTTGGCGGGGCTAATGTATAGTGCGGCATTATGGGAGGAAGGATAATTGGCCCCCATTTTATCGATGGCAGTCTAATTGGTGCAATGTATGCTGATTTCCTACGTAATGTTGCACCGATGTTACTACAAGATGTTTCACTGCAACACAGAATGGCGATGTACTTCCAACATGATGGACGTCCGGCACATAACTCGCGTGCGGTTGAAGCGGTATCGAATAGCATATTTCATGACAGGTGGATTGGTCGTCGAAGCACCATACCATGGCCCGCACGTTCACCAGATCTGACATCCCCAGATTTCTTTGTGTGTGGTAAGGTGAAGGATATTTGCCATCGTAATCCACCGACAACGCCTGACAACATACGTCAGCGCATTGTCTATGCATATGCGAACTTCACGGAAGGCGAACGACACTCTGTTGAGAGGAATGTCGTTACACGTATTGCCAAATGCATTGAGGTTGACGGACAACGTTTAGAGCATTTATTGCATTAATGTTGTATTTACAGGTAATCACGCTGTAACAGCATGCGTTCTCAGAAATTGTAAGTTCACAAAGTTACATGCATCACATTGGAGAAACCGAAATAAAATGTGCAAACGTACCTACGTTCTGTATTTTAATTTAAAAATCCGACCTGTTACCAACTGTTCGTCTAAAATTGTGAACCATGTGTTTGTGACTATTACAGCGCCATCTATCACAAAGCGAAAAAAGTGGTCCAACTAAAACATTCATATTACTTTACGTAGTACACGAATATGTAATAAAAATGGGGGTTCCTATTTTATAAAAAGCAGTTGATATCCGTCTGACTTATGGCTGCGCCATCTAGAGGGCCAACCATAGTACCATCTGGTTTCCCCCTTCAAGTTAGACAAGTTTCGTTCTTTGTAGTTTTTTTTTCATTTGACGCTTATTTTGTGAGATATTTGGTACGGTCACGATCAATGGACCACTCTTTAGTCTGAAATCAGGGTCTCCTGACTTCCCAGTGAGTTGTCTCCTTACATGAGGGAAATAGTTAAAGCTATATGCAAACGTTCAACGCCTGGCCAAGAAGCCTCTGAACTCATAAGGAGCCCAAGTACGAGGAAAATCGAATAGAAGAAATTATCAGATACATCAAATACAAACTGTGCTCAGGGACATAGTTTATAATTGTGGACGTTTAGAATATTAAGTGTTGTGTGCTTATTTTTCTCATAATTTCCATTCTATGACTGAAAAACACCCAAATGCACCCTGAGTTTGAAGAGGTCATGGATTAAATAAATTTGTACCTTACTATTTTGTGAAAGATAAAGTAAGTCTCAAATACCTTACAACTTAGGCAACTTTGCCACCGAGTGGTGTGGCTCAGCGGTTATCAAACTCATTTCGCATTCGGGAGGATGACTGTTCAAACCCGCGTCCGGCCGTCCTAATTTAGGCTTTCCGTGATTTCCCTAAATAGCTTCAGACAAATGCTGGAATGGTTCCTTTGAAAAAGCACGGCTGACTTCGTTCCCCATCCTTCCCTAATCCGATTCGACCGATGACCTCGCTGTTGGTCCCCTCCCCCAAAATCAACCATCCAAGCAACCAACTTCGCCGCAAGTTCGGACTTAGGAAAATAGGCCACAACAGTGAAGGAAAAGAACGGTACGGAAAATCTATCTCTGTCTCTCTCTCTCTCTCTCTCTCTCTCTCTCTCTCTCTCTCTCTCTGTGTGTGTGTGTGTGTGTGTGTGTGTGTGTGTGTGTGTGTGTGTGTGACTGAGACAGAGAGAGAGAGAGAGAGAGAGAGAGAGAGAAGGGCACTTACCTCTCGTTTCTGAAGCCTCAGCTGTCACGGACTTGCTGTTTATAGACGCCTGTAACGAAACTTGAGTTTCAAAGTAGCATCGGCGCGGCGGCGTTCGCGGAGAATGTTTGCCCGCTAACTGCAGGCCCGGCTCCGCTGGCATTCACAACTGCCTCATCCTGATTGCCACTGGCCGTAATGAGCGACTCTGTGAGGAGAGCGACGCGACGGCGGAACCGCCCTCTCTCCCTCTCCCCCACCGCCTCCCACGTAAGCGGCAGAACTCGTCCGCAGACTGGGACCGCTTACGCATGAATAATACCGCCGGTCCCGCATTAAACCCCGTGGGAACCGCGCAGGCTCCTCCGCTTCCGCTTCCGCCCACTCGGTGCTCTAGTCTAGCGCCCCCACCCCCGACCCCCATCCACCCGTGCAACCCTCGCGGACGGATGACAGAGCTGCGGACACAGAGTAAACTCCACACAGCCTGGAGAGCTCCGTCGCTTCCAGACGTTCACCACCGCAGAGACGTCCTCTGGCAGACCTGACACTTTAGATCTTGATCCAGGCGAACGAACGCTTAACTGTCCAGGGTCACGATGAAAGCTGCTTTAAAAATTTTATGTCTCGATGTAAATTTTCGTTCTGATGATAAAGCTCCTGTATGTCCCACCATTTCGAGCTGAAAGATGTTGCAACGTTTCATGTACATCTACGTGATTACTCTGCAGTTCACACTCGGGTCTCTTGAAGAGGGTTCACAGAATTACTTTCAGACTATTATTCTGCGGTTCCACTCTCGAACAGCGCGTGGGAGAAATCTCTATATATCATAAAATGAAGAGCCCTGCTCCTTTCTGTCTGTAATTTCGGGCTTATCTCAGCAACTACTGTATGGACTTTCATCCAGCTTTTCCTAATACTAATGTATATAATTTGTAAATATTGCATGTAAGTTTTTTGAACTATAACGAATTAAAGTCAACAGCCTCTGAGAAAAAGATGCCATTGCCATCTAGCTGTGAATAGCAGAGGCACGGAATGTTGTTGCAAGATCGAGAGGGTTCGTTCCATCTTGACCACTCACTGCAGTGGCGGAGGTTGTGCGCTCTCCCAGGTACACTATGGTCGCTGCTGTATGAGTTGTTCCCGTTTTCTGTTCTGAGGTTTGTACATTCTCTGCTGTCCTGGATCAAGGCAGTGTTTTCCTGTAGGGAGATGTAGTGGCGCCCAATTGAAAATCTATAAATGTATACATATGTCGTTCCCCTATAATTTTCATAAATTAAAGTCCCCGCCACGCTTTCATGTCTGTGTGTGAGGGCTGATTTGAAAACAGCTCTAGGTATTTTAATACGGTTTTCACCTATATGATCCAAGAAGCTGCGCATGAAAACACGATTTTTCAGGGGTCATATTCCACTTTTATTGATCACAGAGGTAAGGGGTGAGATGTTTCGGATACCCTTGATCTGGCGACCATTTGTATACCTATCAGGAGGTTGTGCATACTGTAGCTGTCCTAAAGTACAGGATCAGCATTAAAACACTACACATTTCGTTTAAACGAAGGAACCATTTGAACCAAATAGTCTTTCGGTTTTATACCAGCAAAGCACCATGCATATAAATTACGTTACTGGCGGGTTTCTGCCTTAGGTCCTTTTCAAATTATGAGATTCACATTTAAAAATTTTGCTTCTTGCTATATGGAAATATTTTTAAATGTGACACAATATAACTAAGATCAAACATTTTAAAATGGCCCAAGGCTGAAACTATCCAGTAATCTAATTTATGTGCAAGGTGCGTTAAAGGAATAAAACTCACAGCCGATGGTGGTTAAAATGGCTTCCTCATTTAGACAATACGTTGAGGCTCTAGATCCATACATGAAGAAATTATTACACTTCCTCCATGTCAGGCAAATTGAGCAAATCGGTTGTCTCTTTTGCATTAGGTATCGTCGAGGATGGGCCTTCAGCGACGTATAAAAGCACTATTTGCTCATGGGTGGTTCCTGAGACGCTGAAAAAATAAAATTCTTGGGTACTAATAGTAGGAGTTGTGGGTGTGGTCACTTCTTTAATTTCCGTTCATGACAAACTATCGAAAATGTTACTATATGTTCTTAAGAAGTTATTCTTCGATACATTTGTCAGTTGTATATGAATAAGTCTGACCTAACAAATATGCCTTTTTCTAATAAAGCATTCACACACTTTGCTGTGTTTCATTCATTATTTCAAACTTCCATTAAAAATATGTCTCTTAGGAGGAATTTGACATAACAGAATACAGAACGAAACAACAGAAATTTGTAAACTCTTAGTAAATGGTGATACACAAATGCAATACAATAATGAGGCAAATGACCGTAGCATCGTATTTGAGCAAAGAGTTATGATGATTTGAACAGGTTGCTACTTGGGGCCTAAGCGAGTAAAGACAAGACAGCAACTCCAATCTACGTTCTGAAACCTCAGTTAGTCCTGACAAATTATCTTAACGGAAAAATGCGACTTTGCGTTATGGTTCGCGGACCACGTGAAAGTGCCGCATGAAAACACTGAACTTAGGACTACATATTCTTCCTATAAAACTCATTGTGAGTGTACATTGATGTTACCCCTAAAGCAGCACAATACATTATCTGTACGGTCAAATTATTAACGTCAATAGTTTCTGATTACCATTCTCAGAGGCCTAATCATTTCTAAAGAGCCAACTAGGTGAGTCTATTGAGACCACTTATGTAGCGGTTCATATAAAGGAGTAATGAGGTGTGTCAAGCATTGCTAGTGAATCAAGAGTCTGAACGCGACCCGCGAGGTACACGTGCAGTCGCACATGAGCGTACTCTTCTGCATTCGTTGTCAGTCTAAATAAGGACGTCATCTTAATGTGTGTCATGCACTTATTACGTATGTCCTTACGATACCAGACATGCGAGGGTAATCCCAAAAGTAAGGTTTCCATTTTTTTTTATAAGTACAGAACTCTGTTTGTGTGGCAGTGGCTCAAATGGCTCTGAGCACTATGGGACTTCTGTGTCATCAGTCCCCTAGAACTTAGAACTACTTAAACCTAACTAACCTAAGGACATCACACACATCCATGCCCGAGGCAGGATTCAAACCTGTGACCGTAGCCGTCACGCGGTTCCAGACTGAAGCGCCTACAACAACACGGCCACGCCGACCGGCCTGTGTGGCAGTGGATCACACTGTTATGAAGAGTGCTCCAAGCTCAGTCTTGGCTTGGCAGCCGTTGAGAATGAAGCTCCCGTTGGATGTTACCGCCAAGTGGGAATTGTGCGCAGTTATTCGGTTTTTTAACGCAAAGGAGACTGTGCCGATTGAAATCCATCGCCAAATGACGGAAGTGTATGGTAAGTCGTGCATAGATGTCAAAAATGTTCCTAAGTGGTGTATAGAGTTTGCAGCTGGTCGGACCAAAATTCGCGACGAACAAAGGAACGAGAGACAGTCAGTTTCTGAGGAGACAGTGTTGAACGTTGAGCAAAGCATGCATGAAAGATTGGCGGATCACCCTGGATGATCTCTGAGGTTTCCCGAAGCACCGCTCACAGAATTTTAACAGAAACATTGAACTACAGGAAGGTGTGCACAAGATGGGTGCCACGCATGCTGACCGAGGACCACATGCGGCAACGAGTTGATGCTTCCCTTGCGTTTCTTCCTCGCTGTCTGGTCTCCTTCCCCAAACAACCCAACAACCCTTGCGTTTCTTCACCGCCTTGCAGCCGAACACGACAACTTTCTGGAATCAGTTATCACTGGTGGCGAAACCTGGGCATACCACTTTAAACCTGAGACGAAGCAACAATTACGCCAGTGGCGGCATCCATCTTCGGAAAAGCGGAATTTCAAACACAGTCTGCCGGTAAAGTCATGACAATCGTTTTTTGGGATCGGAAAGGGGTATTGTTAGTCGACTTTATGCCCATTGGGACCACAATTAACGCTGACAGGTACTGTGAGACACTGAAAAAACTCAAAAGGACAATTCAGAACCGGAGAAGAGGAATGTTGAGCAAGGGCGTACAAATTCTCCATGACAACGCTCGCCCACACATCGCTCAGCAAACCGTTGGTCTCCTGCAACAGTTTCAGTGGAACATAAAACCCACCCACCCACCC
Organism: Schistocerca americana; assembly: GCF_021461395.2. NCBI lineage: Eukaryota > Metazoa > Arthropoda > Insecta > Orthoptera > Acrididae > Schistocerca > Schistocerca americana. The sequence continues at coordinate 432,392,368 of NC_060119.1, read as the reverse complement.
ACCCTATAGTCCTGCCTTGGCGCCCAGTGTTCCCTAGGTTAAAAGAACATTTGGCCGGAAAGCGATTCAGCTCCTACGACGAGGTGAAAGAAGAGGTTCATAACTTTCTGAACAGCATGGTCGTGAGGTGGTATGACATGGGCATACAAAAACTGCCACAGCGTCTACAAAAATGCATCGACAGAAATGGTGATTATGTCGAAAAGTAGCTAAATCAAGTCTATGTACTTATAAAAAAAAATAGGACACCTTACTTTTGGGATTACCCTCGTATAAAAAGTAGACCTCGTCAGAAGAACTCTAATATCCCTCCAGCAATGTGTAGATAGGCTTGAAATGTGGAGACAGTATTACTTGTGTGGCCTACAGTTATACTCTCGGGCACCGCAACTTCAGAGGTCTCGGTAAACACCTCACATGAGGACGGCAGTGGCCGTCTGGCAAAGGGCACATATAAAAACGTAATCATAAAGACCAGTAGTACTATTAACCACCGACTTTGTTGTTTTAAACAGCATGCTCCACTTAGTCCAATGGTAATTAACATCTTCATGGAACATTTAGAAGCACAGGCACTGGACTTGGCAACTTGTAAACCTTAGTTGTGGTACACATACGTCGACGATACCTTCTTTGTGCGGAGACATGGTGGGGAACAGTTTGGTGACTTCCTAAGACACATTAACAGCCTCCAAGCCAACATGAAATGTACCATGGAAGTGGAAAATTACCGAGAGCCGCTCTTTCTAGGTGTGCTGGTAGTGAGGGACGGTGAAAACCTAAGACAAAGCGTGTATCGACAGGCCAGGCAACACACACTGACCGATACAGAAACTGTGAAATCACCACCCGAGACCGGAAGGAGTCATGATTAATACGCTCGTAACGCCAGCAAGATTGATATGCGAGCGGCAGTACCTCCTACGCGAGATACAGCCTGGAAAGCGCTTTGAGGAGCAATGGCTACTCCCCCAGTGATATAAGAAGTGTCACGGAATCAAACACTCCGCGAAGTGACACATCGGAAAAGTAGATGTCGGGTACGGCCTTTTCTGTTTTACATTCCCAGAGTGACGAACAGAATCGGCTGTATATTGCACAAACACAGCGTAAAGACTATTTATAAATCGACAAATAAGATCAAAGAGTCTCTCACATCGGCAGAGGAGTTAACGGACTCACTTGCAATGTGAGGAATATACCGCATACCACGTACGTGCGGAAAAGTGTATGTTGGAATGACAGAATGATTAATCAACACCAGTCACTCTTCTTGGTTTCTAGAGCTATTGCCTTCGTCCATCTCTCACAGCCACTTTCTCTCTCACACCATCACTGTCTCTTCTCCCTTTCTCTCCAACTAACGCTGTCTCCACTCGCTTCCACCATCATTGTCTCTCTGCGACTCTCTTTCTGCACAGAATGAAGCGATTACGTTTGCGTGCAAAAATTTATGGTGAGGAAGGCGCCTGGTTCCCCACATCTCTGTCGGAGTCATTTGAAGAGGAGAATAGTCGCGTTTCTTTCGCTCCGACAGCCGGCCGGAATGGCCGCGAGGTTCTAGGCGCTACAGTCTGGAGCCGCGTGACCGCTACGGTCGCAGGTTCGAATCCTGCCTCGCGCATGGATGTGTGTGATGTCCTTAGGTTAGTTAGGTGTAAGTAGTTCTAAGTTCTAGGGGACTGACGACCACAGCAGTTAAGTCCCATAGTGCTCAGAGTCATTTCGCTCCGACAGATGCATTTTTAAGCTGGTTCCCTTCTCTATAAAACACTAGTTCTGTAAGTTCGATAAAGTTTTGACAGTTCATTTATATACCTAGACAGATGCACAGACTTTTACACACATAAGCAACAAATAAGCACATATTATATAAACGAGTTCCCCGCCAGGTTGTGAAGGCCTATGGTATGTGTATCAGATGACGTGTCATCCTCTGCCTTGCATTGTCATCCAGACTCGGTATGGAGGAGCATGTAGCCGGTACGTCGCTCTCCCGGTCACTTTGCAGACGTTCCAGACCGTGGAGCCGCTGCTACAAGTCAAGTAGCTCCTCGACTGGATCACGAGGCTGAGTGCACTCTGTACCAGTGCTCCCACCAAGGAAAAATCCCTGGCAGTACCGCAAATCGAACCCGGATCCGCAGCACGGTTGCATCTACGCTGAGCGCTCAGCTACGGAGGTAGACTACGTATTACGTAAGGTTAACACAAAATTGTCACCCACTCAACCCAACTTCACTTTAGACTACTTTACATAAAAATTTACATCATTTTTATGCTGCATGTACAGCATATAAAAAATGTGGGGTTCGGTGTGATGAACTAATTTTCTGTAAGGTGCTTACGTTTCCTCGTGGTACTATTTGATACTTTCAAGACCAACACATCCAGTATAGGAGTGAGGTGCTCATTACACAGAGACGACGAGTCACAAACCTTTATCGGTGAAAACACAGCGATCAGAAGTACAGTTTTTGACTTCAAAACTCTGCCATGTATTCACTACGTCAGTTCAAACCACGTTTACGCCTCAGACCGAATATTATGTGGATATTTATGTGCACACGACGGCAAATTTGAACCTCTGGATCCCAGCAACGGATAATAATACCGAAAAAATTTCAAGGTTCCCTGAGAACATCATCTTAAGAACATATGGTAAGAGATTCAACACTTTGCCATGAAAGCGTAGCGTTAGCGTAAGGAGGGCTATGCGTGAAGCGTTCAGTGAATTTGAAAGTAAAATTCTATGTACCGACTTGACAGAAAATCCTAGGAAGTTCTGGTCTTACGCTAAATCAGTAAGTGGCTCCAAACAGCATATCCAGACACTCCGGGATGATGATGGCATTGAAACAGAGGATGACACGCGTAAAGCTGAAATACTAAACACCTTTTTCCAAAGCTGTTTCACAGAGAAAGACCGCACTGCAGTTCCTTCTCTAAATCCTCGCACAAACGAAAAAATGGGTGACATCGAAATAAGTGTCCAAGGAATAGAAAAGCAACTGGAATCACTCAACAGAGGAAAGTCCACTGGACCTGACGGGATACCAATTCGATTCTACACATAGTACGCGAAAGAACTTGCCCCCCTTCTAACAGCCGTGTACCTCAAATCTCTAGAGAAACGGAAGGTTCCAAATGATTGGAAAAGAGCACAGGTAGTCCCAGTCTTCAAGAAGCGTCGTCGAGCAGATGCGCAAAACTATAGACGTATATCTCTGACGTCGATCTGTTGTAGAATTTTAGAACATGTTTTTTGCTCGCGTATCATATCGTTTCTAGAAACTCAGAATCTACTCTGTAGGAATCAACATGGACTTCGGAAACAGCGATCGTGTGAGACCCAACTCGCTTTATTTGCTCATGAGACCCAGAAAATAGTAGATACAGGCTCCCAGGTAGATGCCATTTTTCTTGACTTCCGGAAGGCGTTCGATTCAGGGGAGTGTTATGGGACCATTGCTTTTCACAATATATATAAATGACCTTGTAGATAGTGTCGGAAGTTCCATGCGGCTGTTCGCGGATGATGCTGTAGTATACAGAGAAGTTGCAGCATTAGAAAATTGCAGCGAAATGAAGCAAGATCTGCAGCGGATAGGCACATTGTGCAGGGAGTGGCAACTGACCCTTAACATAGACAAATGTAATGTATTGCGAATACATAAAAAGAAGGATCCTTTATTGTATGATTATATGACAGCGGAACAAACACTGGTAGCAGTTACTTCTGTAAAATATCTGGGAGTATGCGTGCGGAACGATTTGAAGTGGAATGATCATATAAAATTAGATGTTGGTAAGGCGGGTACCAGGTTGAGATTCATTGGGAGAGTCCTTAGAAAATGTAGTCCATCAACAGAGGAGGTGGCTTACAAAACACTCGCTCGACCTATACTTAAGTATTGCTCATCAATGTGGGATCTGTACCAGATCGGGTTGACGGAGTGGATGGAGAAGATCCAAGGAAGAGCGGTGCTATTCGTCACAGGGTTGTTCGGTAACCGTGATAGCGTTACGGAGATGTTTAACAAACTCAAGTGGCAGACTCTGCAAGAGAGGCGCTCTGCATCGCGGTGTAGCTTGCTGTCCAGGTTTAGAGAGGGTGCGTTTCTGGATGAGGTATCGAATATATTGCTTCCCCCTACTTATACCTCCCGAGGAGATCACGAATGTAAAATTAGAGAGATTAGAGCGCGCACGGAGGCTTTCAGACAGTCGTTCTTCCCGCGAACCATACGCGACTGGAACAGGAAAGGGAGGTAATGACAGTGGCACGTAAAATGCCCTCTGCCACACACCTTTGGGTGGCTTGCGGAGTATAAATGTAGATGTAGATGTAGATGTAGCTCCATTTATCATTCCGCATTCAATGTCTGTTAATTTATGTCGTGCGGCCATAACCACATCGGAAACATTTTCACATGTATCACCTGAGTACAAATAACAGCTCCGGCAGTGCACTGCCTCTTTGTACCTTATATACACGATACTACCGCCACCCACGAATGTACATATCGCTGTCTCGTACTTATTGTCACCTTAGGGTATATCCAAAATGAACAAAAGTGTCCAGGTGCGGATTTTGCCATGTTATAGCGGACAATATGGTAAATTTCCTGACGCTTGCAAGCAATTTTTATCGTTTGTTGTCACTGAATTTCGACGTGTGTATACTTCTTCCTTTGCCATTAGAAAGAAGCTCCTCAGAGAACTTCAAAGGCAAGCACGATAAATTAGTGTTTATACCAAATGTAAGCAGACAGTTAACTCAGGCATGGTTCTTGTGTTTAGCTGTGCACATAAAGCCCAGAAGTACGTCTTATGCTGTTACAGCACTCACATAATTTGCTCGTAAATCTATTGAGACATTCGCAATGTAAATGAGAGTCGAAAAAGTAACTACTATTTATGGCGAATATCGCTAAACTATTAGAGTAGCGGTGTGGTTGTGTGCTGAAGACCATCCAGATTGTGCCAAGCGCTCATGATCGTTCTTTGGAAACATTATAAAAATATTCTAGAAACTGAATAAGTCGAGGATTAAATACGCTAAGGAAAGTAACGACAGCAATACGAGTGAAATGAAACTAACATTTTAGCAGCATAACACACAATGCAAATGTCTTTAAGAGACATCTCCTAGGTACGAAAGGCATGAACAAAACGCGTGTTCAACGAACACTGTGTTCCACCACTTTTCATCTTTTTCACATTTGGCTGCATCTTTTCGCTGATTAGCTGATCGGTAACGTGTTTGCGGACCCAGGTTCGATTTCCGGCAGGGATGGAGATTTTCCGCGCCCGTGGACTAGGTGTTGCGTTGTTCTCACCATCATTTCATCGTCACCGACACAAGTCGCCCAAGGTCGCATCATCTGGTATAAGACTTGCAACTTAACGGCCAAATTCCCCGGGTAGAGACTGCTGGCCATCAGTGCCACACGATCATTTCGTTTCGCTGCACCTGCAATTTCATGGCAGTGACTTCGCGTTATCTGCGATTGGTGCCAAGTGATGCCGCATACTTATGCAAAATTTTTGTTTATAGAAGAAGCACCATTTACAAACCCAGGGCAAGGCAATCTTCGCTATATGTACTAATCGTGAGCTGAAAATCCACGCTAACTCAAACAAGTGGTTAAAAACTACCCTCTTGGTCTATCAGCGTTCGGTGTGCGTTTTTCAGGACCCGTGTCATTGGTTCTTATCTTACTGATGGGATTTCGAATACACTCAAGTATCTAGAGTTCCGAAGAGCTTATTGGAAGACCTCCCTCTGGACATAAGGCAGCTAGTGTGGTACCAATAGGACGGATTCCCTCCAATTACGCACATATAATGACACACCCTCTTAACGGAGCATTTGGAGAGCCCTGGAATGGTCTTTCGGGAAACGTAAAATGGTCTGTACTCTCAACAAAGTGTAAGCTTCTATAATAATAAGTCTGTTATGATTTACCAGGGACTCCTGAAGGCATGACATGCCTTACGAGACGGGCCTGCGCTGTCGTTAGCTCCAGATGAAATTCAGCGAGGAGTTATTTATTCACTCCGGATGTATTTGGGGTGCCCCGTTTTGTATGTAAAATTAGACTCTACTTGTAAGAGTTACCCATGAGACATAGCATTTATAGTGTGTTAGATGTAAGACAAAATAAAAAGGAAAGAAATGTAATTGGTTTTGTACTTACAGCTTCTTATACGAAAATGCAGATTAATAAGAAATTGTCATTATTGGTATTATGCACAACAGACATAGATACATATTCTGTTGAGCTGCAGCTTGTGTGTACATGTGAAACTACTTAAGTACTCAAAAATTCTGAAATTCTGTTTGATTAGCTGCGGTATTAGCATTCGGCCATTATCAGCAGTTTCTTACAGATGCCTTTACTGTACTGCAGTTCATGAGAAGTAAAATGCCTAAACACGTGCACCTTATTTCACTCACGTCTTGGTAACTTGGCCTGTTGATCATTGTCGTTTACATTACGTTAAAGAGACACCTACATTTAAAGAATTTTAACTTCCTTCACACTTTGTGAATTACCCAAAGTATCGCCTTTACTTAACACCTATCGGAAACTAACATTGTCAATCAAGAATACTACATTGTTAGCCCTATAGATGATTTTATACTTGTGAAACTGTGCACGTTTTGTTTTCGTGTGTGTCAGATATTTGCTAACGTGGATAATTTGATTTACGTATTGATACTCAGGTTTGTCCTGATGATGACGCGTTCAGTCAGAAAGCAAATACCTTATCACATTCATTCGGAAAGCGACACCGATTACTACTTTGAACAGGTACGTATTTACTCTGCTATGAAAATGTCAGTTCAGAGGAAAGGGAGCGTCGAACGTCAGTTCAAAATCGCTCTCTCGGGGATTGAAAAGGACTTAACACTGGAATCTGCTCTGGTAAAGAAAGAAAAGGTAGGGCAGATAAAATCCAGACTTCATCAATAAACTTTTTAAAACTGTGAGACAACTGAATCACCTTTTAGATTTTCAAAAATTATTGCACATTATAAGGAACTATGTAAAGGCGGTGAATTAATCAAGACTTTAATTTTAGAAGCTGCACGTTTTTGACATTTTCAAAAATAAAAGTTAATAATTTCGTACCATGTTAGCTAGAAAAGTATATTTATAAAGAAAACAAATGTTCAGTTCTTTTGGATAGAAAAGAAATTCCAAAAGCTAAGACGTTATGGTACCATTTCTAGGCCGGTCACGAGGCATTAAATATCTAACCATGTGAATAGTATCGAAAGCAAACTGCGTACCCATTCGTTGTTTAAAAATAAGGAAGGTAAAATAAACGAAAAGATGTAGTAGCAAATTTAATTAATAGAGGAATGTAGTTACTCAGCATTTACTTAGTTCGTTGCCAGCTGTTATGATTTATTGCAGAATACGAAACTGTCTTACGTTCAAGATCCGTCAAAGTGAAATATTCCTTTTTTAAGGGAAAGATGTGTTTCTCTTTTTTACGTCTCGTCGTTTTTCCTTCCTTCTATCATCCGGTTTTTCAGTTGTTAGCCGGGCGGAAATTCTTAGAGAAGGAGTGATTTATAGCAATATTTACAGGTTGTCTATTCCGCATTGTACTGTTTATGATTACTGATGTACTTCATAACCAAGTCGATAACGACATTTTGTCGAACAGAAGGAAGGGTGGAAGGAATTCTGCCGAATGTGTACCTTGTCACGTTCTGTAACGACCGGCAGTTAAGCAACGCGACGTCCAAGTTGTCAGACGTCGCGTGGGGTAATTTGTTTACAAACGTAACCCTCGTCCACGTCTTTCGACGTTTCAGCTGTCTCGTATGATGAATGGACACAGATTACTATCTTACAGTAGGAAATAAATGCTTTTCCACAAAACCAGAGAGAAAACTCTTGTAATAATCTTCCAACACAGGCGCTTCAGCAGGAATACGCCTCTTTGTACGCAGAAGATAAGCTTGTGGCGATCGTAACAGAGTGTGTATATACACACTGGGCGTGTAACTTAGTATTCGCATGAAGACAACATTGTGGCAAGTCCTTTCGACAAGAAATACCATTTTATAACTAACAGTGCATGCATAAGTTATGCTGTGCATAACGTGCATGATTTCATGTTTAGCTGTTTCCATACGATCTGAAAAATTAAGGCCGGCCGGAGTGGCCGTGCGGTTCTAGGCCCTACAGTCTGGAGCCGAGCGACCGCTACGGTCCCAGGTTCGAATCCTGCCTCGGGCATGGATGTGTTTGGTGTCCTTAGGTTAGTTAGGTTTAAGTAGTTCTAAGTTCTAGGCGACTGATGACCTCAGAAGTTAAGTCGCATAGTGCTCAGAGCCATTGAAACCAACCATTTCTTGAAAAATTGAGCTTTTCCACTACATGCAGCGCTAAGTCTGTTGAAGTGGTGTTTCTACAAAGAGTGTAGTCACCTAGCAGATTGTCGGTTTTTGTTGATTGATAATAGCTCCTTAAGCAGAATATAATGATTTGATGAGCAACTGCCGCTTTCCGCAAGGTGGAACACCGCTTGCTTTCCTCTACGTAGCGTTATTATCTTCTGATACAACTACTTGTGCGTCACAATTATATGAGGCTTCCCCCCTCTCTTCGCTATCGTAACTGTACTGCCACATGCATTACATGGCAACAGCATAGATAATCAAAGAACTTCATCTGCAGTAAAAATGTCAACGAATGGATAGAAACAAGCTGACTGGTGCAGAGAGTCATTGGGCACAAAGATCAAACTACAACACATCAAAGAGATGGGACGATTTAATATGGAAGTACAAGTGTAAGGGTGGTCATAAGGATTCAATTGTCACCTCAATGAAATCAAAATGCTACACTGAAACCTGGCCTAGCCCTCTACACATTCACGGTGAAATGGGACACTTTCTCCCAACGATCGATGATTTAGCGAAGATTTTGGTTTGTTTAGTTTGAATTTCAGCTGTTCAAGAAACATTCCACCTCGAAAATCACCTACCTTGTCGTCAGTCTGGAAATGCTTGCCGCTCAGTGTTATTTTCTTGTTAGGAAAGAGGAAGAATATGGGTGGTGACCCAAAATAAGCTGGGACGTTGTTGTGGAGCAAAAGAAAACCCTAACACAGCCTCCCACAACGCTTTGGCTCCCGCAGTTTCGTCATGAATTCAGGCAGTATACTTCCTCGACGGTTAACCCCCCCCCCCCCCCCCCCCACCTCTCCCTATAATCTGTTAGCACTGCACTGTGCGTCCAGAAACATACCCAGCATCACCCATTGCACTATCATTGTTGGCCGTGAGTCCATACGTTTTCACTGTTTGCTTTGGCCTTACACATTGTACAGTCACATCAATGCGAGACTTGCAAGAAGAGTGTCAGTTAGGTTCTGGTAGGTAACGACAGGCATGTGGAGCCACGCTGACTACAGTGCTGTAGCCAGCTGCTCTAGGCATTTCGGTTGAGGATCCATGGCGCGGTCAGGCAGATCGAGGTGATCTCACAGATTCTCGATTGGGTTTAAACCCGGGGTGTTTGGTACCCGTGGGGGGGGGGGGGAGGGGGTGGAGGTAGGGTAAATTCATCCTGATGCTCTTCGAACCACGCACGTACACTGATAACTGTGTGACGCGTAGTATTGTCCTACTAGTAGCTGTCATCATGTCGAGAAAAATCCAACTGTGTGAAGGGATAGATATGGTCACCAACGATAGATGCATAATTGTATTGAACCATTCTACACTACTGCCCATTAAAATTGCTACTCCAAAAAGAATTGCAGATGATAAACGGGTATTCATTGGACAAATATATTATACTAGAACTGACATGTGATTACATTTTCACGCAGTTTGGATGCATAGATCCTGAGAAATCAGTACCCAGGCCAACCACCTCCGGCCGTAATAACGGCCTTCATACGCCTGGGCATTCAGTCAAACAGAGCTTGGATGGTGTATATATATACAGCTGTCCATGCAGCTTTAACACGATACCACAGTTCTTCAAGTGTAGTGACTGCCGTATTGTGACGAGCCAGTGGCTCGGCCACCACTGACAAGACGTTTTCAATTGGTGAGACATTTGGAGAATGTGCTGGCCAGGGCAGTCGAACATTTTCTGTATCCAGAAAGGCCCGTACAGGACCTACAACATGCGGTCTGCATTATCCTGCTGAAATGTAGGGTTTCGCAGGGATCGAATGAGGGGTAGAGCCACTGGTAGTAACACATCTGAAATGTAACATCCACTGTTCAAACTGCCGTCATTGCGAACAAGAGGTGACCGAGAGGTGTAACCGATGGCACCCCATACCATCACTCCGGGTGATACGCCAGTATGGCGATGACGAATACACGCTTCTAATGTGCGTTCACCGCGATGTCGCCAAACACGGATACGACCATCACGAAGCTGTAAACAGAACCTGGATTCAACCAAAAAAATGACCTTTTGCCATTCGTGCACCCAGGTTCGTCGTTGAGTACACCATCGCAGGCGCTCCTGTCAGTGATGCAGCGTCAAGGGTAACCGCAACCATGGTCTCCGAACTGATAGTCCATGCTGCTGCATACGTCGTCGAACTGTTCGTGCAGATCGTTGTTGTCTTGCAAACGTCCCCATCTGTTGACTCAGGGATCGAGACGTGGCTGCACGATCCGTTACAGCCATGCGGATAAGATGCCTGTCATCTCGACTCCTAGTGATATGAGGCCGTTGGGATCTAGCACGGCGTTCCATATTACCCTCCTGAACCCACCGATTCCATATTGTGCTAACAGTCATTGGATCTCGACCAACGCGAGCAGCAATGTCGCGATACCATAAACCGCAATCGCGATAGGCTACAATCTGACCTTTATCAAAGTCGGAAACGTGATGGTACGCATTTCTCCTCCTTACACGAGTCATCACAACAACGTTTCACCAGGCAACGCCGTCAACTGCTGTTTGTGTATAAGAAATCGGTTGGAAACTTTACTCATGTCAGCACGTTGTAGGTGTCGCCACCGGCGCCAACCTTGTGTGAATGCTCTGAAAAGCTAATCATTTGCATATCACAGCATCTTCTTCCTGTCGGTTAAATTTCGTGTCTGTAGCACGTCATCTTCGTGGTGTAGCAATTTCAATGGCCAGTGGTGTACCTTACAGAATGACGATATCGGCCATGGAATGCTGAAAAACATTCCCCAGACAATAACGCTCCCACCTCCGGTGTGGACCCTTCCGACAATTATTTGCTCTCCGACATTTCAGGCTGTACGCACCATCGTCCATCTTCCGATGGAAAGTAAAACGTGGAAACTCAGTTGCAGTTTTGGCGTGCGGGTTCCGAGTTTCGTCTCCGATAAACAGAAGTCAGCATCGGTGTATGAACCATGTATCACCAACGGAGTCCCATTCGCAGCAACGTTCGCTGAACGGTCGTTAAGGAAACACTTCTGACAGTCATTTGGTTCATCCAGCCGGTCAGTTGCTCGTCTATTCGCCCGTATACATCTCCACAGCCGTCGTCTATGGCTCGTGGAGCACCACAGTTGCCTCAGCGACGGCTATGGATAGCGCCGTTTCGCCCTGCACGATAGACTTCAGCTGCTGCGGCATGCGAACGATTTACAGATTTCACCTTTTCGGAAATGCTTCCACCCTTGGCCCGAAAGCCAATGATAATGCCAGTTTGGACGTCAGCTAAATTGCTCCGTCTCGCGTTTCATCAACGGTTCCCCTGGAATGAAATTTTTACTCTACAGCGGAGTATGCGCTGATATGAAACTTCCTGGAAGATTAAAACTGTGCGCCGGACCGAGACTCGAACTCGAACTCGAGACCTTTCCCTTTCGCGGGCAAGTGCGGAGACATGGCTTAGCCACAGCCTGGTGGATGTTTCTAGAAACAATATCCTTTCTTTCAGGAGTGCTAGTTTTGCAAGGTTCGCAGGAGAGCTTCTGTAAAGTTTGGAAGGTAGGAGACGAGGTACTGGCAGATGTAAACCTGTGAGGACGGGACGTGAGTCGTGCTTGAGTAGCTCAGTTGGAAGAGCACTTGCCCACGAAAGGCAAAGGTCCCGAGTTCGAGTCTCGGTTCATCACACAGTTTTAATCTGCAAGGAAGTTTCATATCAACGATTCCCCTATTTTCCACGCTCCCCCGACGCGATTGACATAGCCTCCACTGCTAGTGCTGCCACCTGCTGTCTCTGACTGCTTATTGCACGTTGATTTCGAAAATAGGTGTGGTCACATTAATGTGACTGGACCATATACCCTAGGTCATAGTGTTACACCCAGCACAAGCGAGCGGTAATATTTTAACCTTCAGACTGTCGTGCAAGACGTTGAAATTTATCCATAGTAATTTTCTCTTACCCATTATCACCTCCGCTCTGATTCGCCAGTCTTCGAGCAGCAGACCTTCTCTTTTCTCGCGATTTTCGGTTTTTCACAGAGAGATGGTCTGTCACATAGCTCTTCGTCATTCACGTTCCTTTCATTACACTAGCAACGTCTATGGCAGGGGTCTCCAAACTACGGCCCGCGGGCCGAAACCGACCGGGAGGGCCGGCAAACCGGCCCGCGTTAGCTGGCCGGACATTCCCGGTATCCGGCCCGCCTAATATTTGAGGCGATGCCTATACTGCCAACAATTGAGTTTCGAGGCTTATCGTGACCAATACACCGCGGCATTGGCTCTGCTACTCGCTACAAGACTACATAACTTAACTTATTGTTGTGCCGCTTGAAATAACAATGCGTTGACATACTCTACCTCTGTTACGTCTTGCAGTAATAGAGTTGCTAACAATGATTTTGAGACTTCGTTAACCTTGCTGGACGCTTTCGTAAAGAATGTGCAGTGACATACTTTTTTGTCGGTGAAATTCGCCAGAATAAAATACGCCAGAATTCCGGTTAGGTACGTCCGCCAATCAAAATTATGTATTTAAATAAATATCGTAGTTTGTTTCAGTGCTAGCTATTCACACAACCTTAGGTTTTTGCGATTTCATCTTTCGTTTAGCCTTACATTACGGTGATCATGGAGTGCTAGGGTGCTTTAATCCGACTAGATAGATCTTGGCCATTATTACTTCGTGGAGGAGTCAATGTGACCCGCGGACTAAAACGTTTGGAGACCCCTGGTCTATGGCATGAATCCACAGTGAAACGTATTGATGCATTGTTTCCGTATTACCAACTTAGCACGAATTGTTATAAAGCCGTCCCCCTTCAAATACAGATAAACAATTACTGCAGCGCATTGCACTCTCTCAGTGACTGCTCCATTTCGTGTCGGTTGCTCTCGCATTGAGCTACGGTACTCTGCCGCGGGGGTATCTACTTGTACCAAAGCTATACCTGCACACATATGAATAGATAACCACACAAGACTGATCGTTGGGGAGATGCGAGAACTATTTGAAAGTTAGGTTTGTGAATGAAAAACTGAAGCCAAAATTCAAATACAATTTTTTATAATTTATAAGCCAGTATTGAGAAATTCATTCTCTTCAGCATTGATGTTGTTGCGGCTGTGGCGTTAGTTATCGGCAAACGGTCATCGATAATTAAGAGCCGGCCGAAGTGGCCGTGCGGTTCTAGGCGCTGCAGTCTGGAACCGCGAGACCGCTACGGTCGCAGGTTCGAATCCAGCCTAGGGCATGGATGTGTGTGATGTCCTTAGGTTAGTTACGTTTAACTAGTTCTAAGTTCTAGGGGACTAATGACCTCAGAAGTTGAGTCCCATAGTGCTCAGAGCCATTTGAACCATCTGATAATTAAGACAAAGCTTATGCTTCCGAATACTATTCCTGCTGTTTATTAACATACGAAGTAACATTCCATGATGATTCCGCCGGCATTGTGAATATCTTGTGAATAAAATTTTCTAGATCGCTAAATACATGTCTTTAATTACAATTAAAGCCAAAAACAAACGACGCACCACAAATCAAATATCCGAATGGGACGGATATTGCTAGATATGATGCACATGCGCAGACAAACAAATGATTACAATTTAGAAACATTGGATGATTTATTAAAGGTAAAGAGCTGCACAGATTGAAAAAGTCAATAACAGATTGGTCCGCCTCTGGCTCTTACGCAAACAGTTACTCGGCTTGGCATTGATTGATAGAGTGGTCGTGTATCCTGTTGAGGGGCCCGCTCCGCTAGCCGTGCGGTTTAACGCACTGCTTCCCTAGCACTGTCTCCACGTACGCGTTCACCATGATTATTCTACCACGCAAACATTGGAGTGACACTCGTCTGGAACGAGATGTTCCCGGCGGGGGAGGAGGGGGGGGGGGGGGGGATCCACTGGGTGCTGAACCGAACAGTAACCTCAGGTTCGGTGTGGGGCGGCGGCGGTGAGGTGAGTGGACTGCTGTAGCCTGTTGTGAGGTTGTGTACCACTGAAGGCTACGGCGGAGACGAAGCCTTTCCGTCGTTTCGAGGTCCCCAGTTCAATAAAATACAATCCAGTTGAGGGGTATCGCGAAAAGCTGTGTCCAACTGGAGCGTTAGACTATCAAAGTTCCGAATCGGTTTGCAGGGACCTGCTCTTAATGCTCCAAACGTTTTCAATTGGGGAGAGACGCTGTAATCACGCTGGCCAAGGTAAGGTTTTACAAGCACGAAGAGAAGCTGTAGAAATTCTCACCGTGTGCCGGCAACATCATCTCACTGAAATTTATGTCTTATGACTTGCAAGAAGGGCCAAACAACGGGATGTAGGATATCGTCGACGTACTGTTGTTGTTGTTAGGCTGCTACGGATGACAATCGAAGGGTTTCTGCTATGAAATGAAATCGCACCCCGGACCATAACTCCCGGTTGTCGGGCCGTATGGCGGGTGACAGTCGGATTAGTATTCCACCGCCACGTGGAGCGACTCTATATATGTCTTTCTCGACCATCGGAGCTCAGTTCGAAGCGGGACTCACCGGCAAAGACATTCCTACACCAGTCAGTGAGTTTCCAGGCCGAATGTGACAGACACCACTGCGAACGGGCTTGTTAGTGTGCAGAGGTCAATGGCAGTCGGCGCAAGGGGCTCCATGAGCTCAGTCCCTTATCTGCGAGCCGCCTATTCATGGTCGTTATCGTCACTGAAGCGCCAGTTGCATGTCGGACAGATGTTAATGACGAATCCGAGGCTCTGAGTGCCTCTCTGAAAATCGCTTGGTCTTCACGTTCTCTACTGCGTTCGGTCATAGTTCAATTCCGCCAATATCGTCAGACAGTGGCATCCCTCCTGTTCAGATGTCTAGCGATTCGCCGATATCTCCGAACGGCTTCTTTGAGCCCAATTACAGGTCTTCTCTCAAATGCTAACATCTGCACAAATTTTTCACGCGTTACCGAGGCGTAGTTACTGTGCAGTTGAGTACACAAGACTTTCTGCCCTGGTATCGACATGTCCCCTGTTTACTATCCTCGCCAGCTGCACTGTGAAACTACGTTGCAGCGTCACAAATTCAACCATCGACCACCAAAGTTTACGATTTTGGTTTTTCCGTCGATATCTGTATAAATATCGATTAATTAATTTGCACAGCTCTTTGCTGGTGGATCTTTCGTTTTCTCCCTGAGAGTATAAACGTCATTTCTACTACTGCCATCATGAGATGAAAACGTAACACACTTAAGTAAGTCACGGTACAAGAACAATCTTTCCATCTTTCCATTGAGGCGGCTGAAGTTACCTTTCGGGTCTCCGAGCAATTAATGCCATGAGACTTTATAGTAGCGATAAGATCCATGCCTAGAACTAGGCGTTGTTGATATTGATGGACGACAAGTTCTAATTTCGATTTGATGACACCATTAGCTAAAACGACGTTACAAATAGACACACATATTAAGCGATCTAGACGGTTTTCTTCATAAAAAGTAACCGACTCTTGCCCAAAGAAGGGCAAGCTTTATGCGTTGTTTGCCTTACTGTGTTCCAGACGGAGAGGTTGTGAGTCGCTCTGGTATTTCCTTGGTAGAGTATGAAAACCCGCTTAAAACCCCAGCGTAGACTAACCAGCGTACTATAATAAATCAGTTGTCGGGTAACAGCTCTGTGAATTCTTGTTTTGCTGGCTATCGTACTGCAACCTACATTACAGAAAAGTAGATGGACGAGGTATGAACAAAGTAGTAATAGCAGCACAAATTTCAAAATTCTGCTATGCGGAGATACAATTTAACTAAAGAACGAGGTGGCATACGGTCCAAGACAAGAAAGGAAAATAGAAGCGAATACTGAAAGCTAGCCTTGGATATGCTTTTACAAAGCATATCATACATTATTCTTCATACATTGTTTGAAAAATTGTTTACACCGATTTTGTAGAACAGGAACTGAAGAATGAACACCTTCGAAAATTTCAGTACTAAACGAAACAATACTCTAACTAGAGAACCGCACATATGTGTATATACTAGCATGAGAAAGAGATACATAAAATTAGCTTTGATCTGTTGTTTGAATGTGATAAATTTCGCTGGAGTTTGTGAATTGGTTCAAAAGGCTCTGAGCACTATGGGACATAACTGCTGAGATCATCAGTACCCTAGAACTTAGAACTACGTAAAGCTAACTAACCTAAGGACATCACACACATCCATGCCCGAGGCAGGATTCGAACCTGCGACCGTAGCGGTCACGTGGTTCCAGACTGTAGCGTATAGAACCGCTCGGCCACACCGGACGGCTGTTTGTGAATTGCTTTTAGCCTTTGGTAAGTCAAGAGTAGCGGCGAATGCTGATGTCACTGGAGCAAGAAACACAGCCCGAGTTCCTCCGCATACGGAGTATTCACACAGCACAGGAAGAAGACTATCGTGACAGACGGCCGACAGTATCAAACTCGAAACGGTGCACAGAAGAAAAGAGTAGGGAAGAGTTCGTTTTTTTAATAATAAATAATGGAGTAAAAATATGCCAGCTACGACAGTGAGAAGCAGAAGACAAACTAAAAAGAAAAGGAACTTTCTTGTAGGGTCCTCAGACGGGTAACGGCTCGAAGAGTTTGGAAACAACGATCAAGTCAGCAAACCAGAAAGGGGAGCAAGATATTTCGCAGACATTCTCCATACAGGCAGTTTCACACTTTAGCACACAGGCAACCTGCTCCCAGTGAAAAGTTTCTAAGTAAATTATCTTTTAGAAAAATGAATGTTCTTAATAGTCCCGCATTTACGTTTTGTGACCAATAAACTTCTTCAACTCCCTATTTTGAGTAAACTTCATTTTCATGATATGTATGTGCAATGTATTGTATATAAATTGCAAAGACAACGGCCTAACAATTATTAGAGGAGTTCGCAGTCGAGTGTTTTAAGTTTCTTGTAATAGCTGCTACAATGTTTTCTGTCTTCTTCTAAGCATATTCTTCTCTTCGTTTAAAGCCACTTTCAATACTCTACAATACTTCTTCAGCTGGCAGCGAAGATAGCAAAGACAACACAACACTGCAGAAGATGTTTCCCGTTGTAAACAGGGGGATCAAATAGGTGAATACATTTCGGAATAAAGATAAGCAACGATGCAGTTGAGAAGTAAAATACATTACAGTGTGACTATTTGCAACTGAGACGGTTATTCGTATTTTATAATATGCAATATGGAGCCGGCGGGTTAGGAACCTTACAGCAAATGACGAACGACAAGCAGTAAGTATTAAGACAGGGAACTCATGAGTGACGCTGCCTCTGGATCACGGGGTTTCGGGATCGATTCCTGGCGGGGACGGGGATTTTCTCCATTCGGGGCATTCAGGAAATGGTGGGTGAGACTGGACAGTAGACAGATTGGGAATTTGTACATGCGCTGATAACCACGCCGCTGAGCACCCACAAACCAAAATCGTCAGCATCATCACTATTGACGCTTGCTAGTTGCACGGCATGACTACGTGAAGAGGTTTGTGCCAGCCTCTGTACATGCCAGTAAGGAGGTAATACCGGTAGAATGAAGCTCATGCAATGTTCGATCACTGCAGCTATCTGTGGCACGCAGTCCATAAGGGTTAGGGATACCAGGATACAAATGTCAACGTGATTCTGAGTCCACTCCTGACAACTTTGACACAGAAATTAAACTACAATCAATCCAAATTTTCCTTATAGAACGAATGCAAAAAGAAGTGATTTAGCAGATCATAGAATCTGCCTGAGACTCAGGATTTCGGGCTCAGATTGACGTGTAAATGCTTTTCGTGACTTTTCATGCTGAAACGGTACGAAATATTTGCTAAGGAACACAATAGTGGGGAGTAGTACTTCCCCACATACTCTTATTTCCTAGGGGTGGGGGGACGGGGGAATTACACTACCCTTCAAATAAAGCCACTGTTTTTTTAAATCAACATTTATACTCGTAGTCGATCACTGCGACGTAACACACTTACGTCACGAAGCGGGCGATGAAATGCTTATGTCAATGATTCATTTTGCCTTCGACTCATTGGTTAAAATAATGCATGGGGACTAATTTCTCTCTCAAAAGCAGTCCCAATCTGTCACGGACTCTTATTGTCCACGAGTTAATTTACTCTAGGTTTACTTCGCCAGCAGCTATAAAAACTAAAACTGTACAAATGTGGGGCAAGTAGTCTTACAGCTACTATGTTCTAAAAGGAAATAAAATTTTACTCAGAAACGCTGTTCCAGAGCGCTCTAATAAATTTCGAAGCTATTGCTCTACATAGACAAGTCAAACTCAGACCGTGTGACACAATCATAATCTACAGCACGGGAAGAGTGCCAATATTGCAAGAGTTGTGCAACGCACTTGAGTTAATGCTGCGTAAAGAGCAGATCTGTAGCAAGGAGAGCCACCGGTGTGGTATAACGGCATCCTGAACGTCGTTCTGCAGACTCTACAAAACGGAGTAATAGCATGCAACATCCGAGCTGCGCCGCTATCAAGGTGTTAAAGCACTGATCGCTTGTGCAGAGGTAGGAAAAACCGTCCGTTGTTAAGATACCACAGTGCGGACAGGACTGCAGACACGTGTGGTTAAGCGAAGGCAAAAGACCGCCTGAAGTGCTGCACTGGCGTGATTTCTGGCTTTAAGTGCTCCTGTTTTGGAAGTCTCATCCTCAGTGTCTATTTCTTCCGTGTGCATCACAAGTACCGACGGTATGACAGTCATGACAGTTATAGGTTAATCCTGCTGTCGGACCATGATGTGTTTGCTTCCTGCCTGTATGGAGTCATCAGCTATGAGACAGCAGACTGCCGGCTGTGGGTAGACTCCATCGCACCACGCTACGCTGCCGCCTCCGCCGGGTCGCAGCTGTGACTGACAGAAGATGTAGACCTACTGGTTCTTCCTCTAGTGAAGGGCAAAACCGACTGAACGCTAGCTACTATCTTCCATGCCTCAGCGCCGGCTTCCAGGGCGTGCATGTACCGCCTCCCTTGTTGTACGCTGTGTGTGCTGAGGGAACCCTGGGCTTTCGCCTTCACGACAGCCGCTATGCGGACGAAGCTGCGGGTGCAGGTGTGACTCGAGAGTGCCGAGCCCCAGCGTATTCACAGAGGAGCGACTGCTGGCGGGCTAGCTGGCCCCCCGCTACCGCGCCTTGCGTCACCTCACCCTTAAGGGGCTCCGGAAATGCTCAAAATCATGAAAAGTTCAATTTTTACTTTTTTGCGTTTTCTGAATCTGCAGACTATTACCTTTTAATAGATATATAATTTATTCAATTCCGAAAACTACAACTATTTTTAAATTTTTTTTGAAATGTGTTCTACATGGGCGTGACCCACTGTGGCGCTGTTAAACTACTGTCAAATGGTGTTATTATTAACGTCCGTGTTCATCAGGTACATTTTAGTGATGTGAGATAAAGTATGTGTTGTGGCTAACCTGTGATGGTTCAATATATATCGCTGGTGTGATTGTCGATTGTTTCATGTTTATTTACTCTGTCGTTATCTCGAAAATATTCATAATTAATTCTGTTTCTTGAGTCCCTGTTTTGTTGAAGTATAATAATGAGTAAAAGTAAAGTTATTAGAAATCCTCTGAAGGCTTTTAAGAAAAGGAGAAATGTTGGAAAGCCAAAGGTATGTGTTATTACTGTAAACAATAAAGACGATAATCAAGTGAGTGAACCTAACCTCTCAAGTACGCCTGCCCATAGCAGTCAAAGTGGGAAAGAAAATACTTCACAGAAGAAGCTTGGTTCAATGAGTGAAAACTATGAATGTTTTATGGGCGAATCGGATGTGAATGAAATATTTGATATGTCGGATCTCAAAGCAATTTTTTCAAACTGTGTAAGATGTATTCATTGTAGTGAAGTTGGTCTGGAACTCTCCATAATAAAGCACGTAGGACTTGCTAGTGAAATACAACTGAAATGTGATAAGTGTTCATACATGACCACCTTTTGGAACAGTGTTGCAGTAACTGCAACTGAAGAAAATGGTAGCAAAATCTACGAACACAACAACGAGCGATGCTTGCTTTAGACAAGGAACGCCTTCAGGCTGCAGACAGGGCTGTAAAGAGTCTAGAAATACAAGCAAGAGTAAACAGGAGGAGGAACAAGAGGAAGCTGGAGGAGGAGTTTGCAGAGGATGAAGATAATCCATCCTATGGACCTGGAATGCACTAAAATGTTAATCCAATCTTTGTCGCTCGATTCCCAAAACTTTTATTTTCTCATACTAATTACATGTTATCTAAGGATCTTCCAAACATATTTGTTTCAAACTTTCAGCAAATGTTACACAGTACCTTCTGCATAATTTAACACAACCTTTTTCCAAAAAACTGTATATTTTTGAATATATAAATAATAAATTGCAAAAAAATGTTGTGAATTTTCATTACAATTGAAAAAAAATCACATTTAATAACTGAACTAAAATTTTGTAAAATCCCTGTGTTAAGTTGTAGCCCATATTCTAATAAATAATCTGTAAAAAGTTCAACTTCCTACCTCAAATAATTTGTGAGGAAATATGTAATTTATAAGCGTTATTTGAGCATTGCAAGTATAGGGCGTTCCGGAACCCCTTAAGCCGTCGGCACACGGACCGTCCTGTCGAACGTTAACGTTGAGCGTGCCAAGTTCAACGTGCCGCTGAACGCTCAGGAACGATGCGACTTGTGCATAGGGTGCGTGGGCTCCAACGTGGCATACGCGACCGCAACGCGCTCCAGCGGCAGTTGAGGGAAGTTTCTAGTTCGTAAATCACATTGTTTACTTAACGGGCGCGCGTAAAATTCCCACGTTAGCCGTATTAAAACGCACATTTCCTCCATCGTCCACTAAAAGGGAAGTACTATGTCCAATCAATAGAGACACAGGCTTACAAAAGTTCCATTACAAACAGTGCGGTACAAATTTGGAATACTTCTCCGCATAAGATAAACATTATTTCATCATTCCCACATTTTAGTAAAACCCCAAGGTCAGTCTTACTAGATCACTGTTCCCTCCCAGTAGCAGAATCTTTGCAACATGTGAATTACGAAGCGTATAAGAAAAAGGAGCAAAGTATCTTTATACAAGTAGCTGTCCTGTAGATTAAGCCAATCGAACAGTCACCTGTCAGAAAAAGGTGAACTTATAATTATATAACATCAAGTATTATACTATATACTAATATTAAACTAATAATAAAGTACCAGAACCCAATAAAAACGCGAATGTTAGGAAAAAAATATTCGGTAGTGGCAATACGCGAACCACCGCCCCAACAAACATCTTTTTTTTTTTTTTTTTAATCCCATTTTGCTTTATATTGGTCCATGAATTTGTTCGTGGCGGACAGCCGTTCAGGTTCTTTGTTGATCTGTTCACTCAGTTTTTTATTACAGAAGGTTACCGAACACCGCTTTTCCTTTTTTTTTTTTGGTAATCTCATTTTGTTCGTTATAGTTCGTTGTAATTGTTCCGTGGCGGACGTCACCTGACGCCCGTTGAAGTCCGTTATTCATCCATTCACTCAGTTCAGTTTTTTTATTACAGAGGGCAGCTAACCCTCCGACCGAACACGCTGAGCTACCGTGCCGGCATATCTCAACAGAGGACAGTGACGCTAGTCATTACGCTACACGAACAACTTCCAAATTATGTCTAACAATAGTATCTCCGCGCTTGCTGAAAACCTTAATCGTAGATATGTTGCTAATTGAAGTTTAATTATGACAAATTGTACCAAGAACACTGCGTTTTGGGTGGATCTTCAGTGTGTCGCTGCCTTCAAATAGCCCACTCTCATAATACGAAAGTTACAATAATTCTTTTACCACGAAAATGATATTTCTCATTATTTTATTAGAACGAATTACACAGTTAACAACGGGTTTTCCAGTGATTCTCAATTTTCTGGTGCTCAGAAACGGCTTATATACATATAGGCTCGAAATGAATGCCAATATGGCGCCTCACAACTGTGTGCTGAAGGGAGACAGCGTGCGTTTGACGTAGGTGGCGTTGTGCCATCTCATTGGTCAACGCTCAGAGGCACGCTCAGAATACCTGATATGCCAGATATTGCTCTGCACGTTCGGAGAGAGTCCCGAACGTGCTATTCCACGCAATGACGTAAGAAACTCGGCACGCTCAGCGCTCCACGTTCGGATGCACGGTCCGTGTGCCGACGGCATTAGACAGTGCGCCTGACGCTCCACCGCCTACGCAAGCTGCCGGAGTACTGAACCTAGCATTCTTCAGTGCTGCCTGAGCGAGCACTCCGACTTGTTTCCAGTGCGCCGCAACACGTCAATAAAATGTTATTACAGATGCCGCTGTTTTACTGACACCATTGGGCCTGAGACTGGAACACTCGCCCACTTTTCACTTCCACAAAAACCGGACAAATATCACCAGAAAAGAAAAGTGACATACGATATTAACAGTCTTTTAACGCAAATGCTTTTCTTAATGTCGTCACTATGCATTTTGTATTCTCTCTTCATCCGATATCATCCTATAGTCTGCTGCCAAACTAGCAAAGCTCTTCCACTACTTTTACTGGCTTGTTAACTAATATATTTCCTTCAGCAAAGTCTAATTTGATCGACCACACTTCGACCATCATCAATTATTTTGCTCCCCAAATAGCAAAACTCTTTTACAACTTGAGTGTCCCATTTCCTAATCTAATTCCATCAGCATCATCCGACTTAATTCGACTACATTCCATTATCCTCGTTAAGCTTTTGTTGATCATCTTATATCCTGGTTTCAACACGCTGTCCATTCCGTTCAACTGCACTTCTAGGTCCTTTGCTGTCTGACAGAATAACAAAAATGGTTCAAATGGCTCTGAGTACTATGGGACTTAACTTCTGAGGTCATCACTCCCCTAGAACTTAGAACTACTTAAATCTAACTAACCTAAGGACATCACACACATCCATGCCCGAGGGAGGATTCTAACCTGCGACCGTAGCGGTCACGCGCTTCCAGACTGTAGCGCCTAGAACCACTCGGCCAACCCGACCGGCACAGAATTACAATGTCATCGGCGAACCTCGAAGTTTTCATTTCTTCTCCATGGATGGTAATACTTAATCCGAATTTATCTTTTGTTCCCTTTACTGCTTGCTCAATATACAGATTGAATAACATCGCGGAGAGGCTACAACCTTGTCGCATTCCCTTCCCAACCACTGCTCCCCTTTCATGTCCCTCCACTCTTATAACTGCCATCTGGTTTCTCTACAAATTATAGATAGCCTTTTGCTCCTTGTATTTTACCCCTGCCACCTTCAGAATTTGAAAGAGTGTATACCAGTCAACACTGTCAAAAGCTTTCTCTAAGTCTACAAATGCTAGAAACGTAGGTTTGCCTTTTCTTAATCTAGCTTCTAAGATAAGTCGTAGGATCAGATTTGCCTCACATGTTCCAACATTTCTTCGGAATCCAAACTGATCTTCCCCGAGGTAGGCTTCTACCAGTTTTTCCATTCGTCTGTAAAGAATTAGCGTTAGAATTTTGCAGCTGTGACTTATTAAACTGATAGTTCGGTAATTTTCACATGTCAAAACTTGCTTTCTTTGGGATTGGAATTACTATATTCCTCTTGAACTCTGAGGGTATTTCACCTGTCTCATACATCTTGCTCACTAGATGGTAGAGTTTTGTCAGTACTGGCTCTCGTAAGGCCGTCAGTAGTTCTAATGGAATGTTGTCTACTCCCGGGGCCTTGTTTCAACTCAGGTCTTTCAGTGCTCTGTCAAACTCTTCACGCAGTATCGTATTTCCCATCTCATCTTCATCTACATCCTATTCCATTTCCATAATATTGTCCTCAAGTACATCGCCCTTGTATAGACCCTCTATATACTCCTTCCACCTTTCTGCTTTCCCTTCTTTTCTTAGAACTGGGTTTCCATCTGGGCTCTTGATATTCATACAAGTGGTTCTCTTTTCTCCAAAGGTCTCTTTAATTTTCCTGTAGGCAGTTTCTATCTTACCCCCTAGTGAGATAAGCCTCTACATCCTTACATTTGTCCTCCAACCATTTTGCGCTTCCTATCGATCTCATTTTTCAGAGGTTTGTTTTCCTTTTTGCCTGCTTCATTTACTATATTTATATTTTTTCTCCTTTCATCAATTAAATTCAATATTTCTTATGTTACCCAAGGATTTCTATTATTCATTATTAAACCTAGTCCTGCATTAACCCTGTATTCACCTGACCGAAAGTCTTGTTTTTTCCTGCCACCGAACTTAACTAATACACACTATATCCAACTTTAACCTATCCATTTCCCTTTTTAAATTTTCTAACCTACTTGCCCAATTAAGGGATCTGACATTCCACTCTCCGATCCGTAGAACGCCAGTTTTCTTTCTCCTGATAACGATGTCCTCTTCAGTAGTCCCCGCCTGGAGATCCGAATGGGGGACTATTTTACCTCCGGAATATTTTACCCAAGAGGACCCCATCATCATTTAACCATACAGTATAGCTGCATGCCCTCGGGAAAAATTATGGCTGTAGTTTCCCCTTGCTTTCAGCCGTTTGCAGTATCAGCACAGCAAGGCCGTTTTGGTTAGTGTTACAAGGCCAGATCAGTCAATCATCCAGACTGTTGCCCCTGCAACTATTGAAAAGGCTGCTGCCCCTCTTTAGGAACCACAGACAGGTTTGTCTGGCCTCTCAACAGATACACTATCCTGCTCCTCCGCCCCCACCCCCCCTGGTTGTGGTTGCACCTACGGTACGGCTTCTGTATCGCTGAGGCAAGCAAGCCTTCCCACCAGTGGCAAGGTGCATGGTTCATGGAGGTCCAGAATGGACAGCAATCATCGAATGGCAGCGAGACTTGGGAGATATGCTAATGTATTCACGCTGGAAAAATGAGTTCCAAGTTTGGGTACCAGCTGCATATCTGGCGCTGTACACTGTTTATATGACGGTATGACATCCATGCTGTCGTTTGAAAAGCCATACCTTGAGTTAACAGTACGGCTATCGAGAAGAGAGACCTAGGTGAACTTTTACGTGAACGGCAGCAATTACAGCGCCCTATTCAGAGAGAATCGCTGATTGAATAGTTTGAGGAGAAGCTTGATGTCATTAAACGGTTTAAAGAAGACGATAATAAAATTCTGAAACAAGGATGGGCTTGTGTTGCACTCATTTGCAGTTTAAGGTGATCTCCATCTACAGTTCCCCTCGTCCCCCTCCTCCCTTCGCAATTCATACCATGACCAAACTGACGATTCCTTGATGCCTCAAGATGTCATGTCAACCCATCGCTCCTTTCACTCAAGTTTATCCATTAATTCCTTTTTCCCTCGGTTCTATTCAGTACAACTTCATTAGTTACTCGATCTACTCAATGTTTTGGAGTGGCCGAGCGGTTCTAGGCGCTACAGTCTGGAACCGCGTGACCGCTACGGTCGCAGGTTCGAATCCTGCCTCGGGCATGGATGTATGTGACGTCTTTAGGTTAGTTAGGTTTAAGTAGTTCTAAGTTCTAGGGGACTGATGACCACAGCAGTTAAGTCCCATAGTGCTCAGATCCATTTGAAGCATACTCAATGTTTACCGTAGTTATCTGGCACCATATATCAAAAACTTCTATTCTTGTGTTTCTCGTCCAGGTTTCAGTTCAGTACAAGGCTACATTTCAGAGAAATAACTTTAGAAAAAGTTTCTTAACACTTCAATTCTAATGTAAAGTTAACAAAATTTTTCTTTTACATAAGCTCTTTTCTTGTTATTTCCAGTCTATACTTTGTACTCTCCTTAGTTGTGCCATCAGCAGTTACTTTGCTGCAAAACATATGCTCCTTTGTTAATGTCCATTCACTTAATCTGTGTCTCTTTTCCTAACCTGGGTTCTAATGCCTTCCGTCACCTGCTGTCCCAAGCCTGGTATACATATTATTTACTGAATTATTCCGTAATATTTACAGGTCACACCCTTGATTTCCCTTCACAACTAAGTTTTAACTATCTGTTCTCTCAAATCTCCTTAAACATTTTGCATATATTCCCTGTCGGCCTTTATTTTTCCACTTTCTTTTTGATTTGTTTCCTGTCCTTTGTTTTTCTTTACTTCCTTCTATCCTTTTTCCTTCCTTTTTTCTTTCACTTTCACTTTAACTTTTTACTTTTCCTTTTCAGCCCTTTCTTCTTTCATTTCCCTTCGTTTTCTTTAATTTTCCTTACTATTTTCCTTCCATTCGCTGTTTCTTTGCTTATTCCTTTCCTTTCCACTTTCATTTTCTTTCGTTTTTTCTTTTTCATCTTTCCCTTCCCTTTCTATCTGTCGTATCGTGTGCTATCCTATCCTATTTTATTCTACTCGTATCTTATTGTGTCTAACCCTCCTCCCAGCTTAGGTTCGCCGTCCATAGAACTGAACGTTAAAAATTCAAGTTTTAATAGCCACATTTTATTTAAATAACAGCTACCCCAGCGTTTCAATATCGCTGCCAGTACGATCTACCTTCTTTCATAAGCATCACAGACCGGAGCTAACAGGAACCTCATTCAGCTGCAAAATCGTCAATAACACTCATCGCTTTAACACATTTTAAAAACACGTAAATATTTTATCCAATTCGAAAGTGAATTATAACCAAATTTTACACTTCGTATGACTCGGTTGAAAAGCAGCATCTGCGTGTGCATGTCGAGGGGATGTAATTGCAACTAAGAGATAAATGTTGTTTGCTTGACTGATAAATATATAGGATGACGAAAAATTCGAATACGTATTGTATATCACGTGATTTGGTAACAATTTAAGAACAGAAATTCACGCACTGAATAAATATGATGTTTATTTAGCGCGACATATTAATAACCATGGGTACAACGTTATTGTATCTTCAAATGATTTTAACAACACTAATGGTGATTTCAGTTGGTTGGATTTGTCTTATATATACTCGGGGAAACACTGAGTTCACAAAATCTTCGCGGAGGATATCGAAAAAGTCCAGGGAAGGTCAGCTCGTTTTTGTATTACCCCGAAATAGAGGAGACATGGTTAGGGATATGATACGCGAACTGGTATGGCACTAATTAAGATAAAGGCGTTTCCCTTTTCGCCGAGATAGTTTCAAGCGAATCGATTCGACAACTTCCTTCTCTGAATTCGGAAATACTGTAATAGCGTCAATCTGCTGAGAGAGAAATGATCATCATAATAAGACAAGAGAAAGTAGGAGTCATACGCAAATATTTAAGTGCTTATTTTTAGTATTCGGAAGAGGAACGCTAGAGAAATGGTTTGGCGGCGGTTCGATGAATCTTCTACCAGGCACTCAAGAGTGAATTTCAGGGTATTCTTGTAGATCTCGACGACAAAAAGGTCCGATAGATAGATCTGCTGTGGAAAATTGCAGACTTCGTGAAGCTCATTGTTCGCGTGTCACGGTATCTAAGCTCTGCCATCTCTTTACGCACTGGGACGTCTGATAACATGGACTCGTTCAAAAAGACCTGTAGCATCAACTAAATGAACACTTTACAGAAAAAGTTTAAATTTTGATAAGAATTTTATAAACGCTTTACAGAGGCGGAGAATGATTCTGCAGAATTTACACTCAGGAGATGTCCAACGGAACTGAAACTGATACCCATAAAGCTCATTTATCAAAGCTAATCTGAAATGCTTCCTTGTGGCATACATTATTGTTCAGAACAATTTGCTGTGTTGTGTTCGTCACATCGATACGATCTATAAGAGACTAACTTTTAAAAAAAATGATTACCGACAACCGTAGTTTTATGAACTATTTCATTTCACGACCATATCCGGTACTTCACTGAAGCTATCTTCAGACCCTGTATAAATGGAAAATCGAACTTACAATAAACAGCAAATGTGATACGCAACATCAGTTGCCATTATTTCAAATAAATTAATCCTACATATAAATTAGTAAAAATATAAGAACAGAGATCAAAAATATCAAGATCGTAAACTAAAATGCAATACATTCA
Source organism: Schistocerca americana (assembly GCF_021461395.2). Lineage (NCBI taxonomy): Eukaryota > Metazoa > Arthropoda > Insecta > Orthoptera > Acrididae > Schistocerca > Schistocerca americana. Next base: position 432,363,915 of record NC_060119.1, on the reverse strand, counting down.
ATCACTGGTCACAGAATTGTCAAGTAACCTTTGACTGCACTAATAAACACCGCTTAGATTTCGTCTCAATATATAAATAGTGAAGCGTAAGGAACTAAAATAATGAATGCACAAACATGAAAAAAAGGAATGACATATTAATCCTAGCAGTATAACTAGGTTGTAAAGGAATGTAGTAACCGCTAAAAAGACTAGAAAAGCAGAAACATTTTAGTTTACCATCTTGATAGCTTTGATATTTCGTTTTATTTTTAGCTAATGTACGTATGTATATGGTTAATTTATTTGAAATAATGACAACTGACGTTACGTATCAGATTCGTTGTTTATTGTAAGCTTGTTTGAAGATTTATACACGGGCTTGAAGACGGTGCCAGCGATGGGTCGAAACTGATTGTGTTGTTGTGGTCTTCAGTCCAGAGACTGGTTTGGTGCAGCTCTCCATGCTACTCTATCCTGTGCAAGCTTCTTCAGCTCCCAGTACCTACTGCAACCTGCATCCTTCTGAATCCGTTTAGTGTATTCATCTCTTGGTCTCCCTCCACGATTTTTACCCTCCACACTGTCCTCCAACACTAAATTGGTGATCCCTTGATGCTTCAGAATATGTCCTACCAACCGATCCCTTAAATTACAGCTGTCAGTATGATCTTTCTCCAACTCTTTGACCAGTCGCAGTCCCATCCCATTCAGACAAGATCGAACTACAGAAAAGTTTTTATTGTCCGAAACTATATGCTACGCTGATTGTAGAGCTATGAAACTTTAATGATTATGGTGGTGATGATGATAATGATAATAATAGTGTTTGGTTTGTGGGGCTCTCAACTGCGCGGTTATCAGCACACGTACAAATTCCCTACCTTCGCTCAGTCCAATCTCGCCACTTTCATGATTGATGATGAAATGATGAGGAACACAAAAACACCCAGTTATCTCGAGGCACGTCAAAATGCCCGCCTAGTCGGGAAGTGAACCCGGGACCCCGGGCTCGGAAAGCGAGAACGCGACCGCGAGACCACAAGTGGCGGACGAAACTTGAATGAGGCCCATGCCAATGACTAGTTTGCTTCTCTCGTTAGAGTGATGGAGCTGCCTTCCACGGGTCACAGGACTACTGGTAGAGGCCATGTTTGAGCACTAGCAGCGGTAAGCAGTGTCTGGGATGCGCGCGAGCCCAGTGTGTGTGTGTGTGTGTGTGTGTGTGTGTGTGTGTGTTTACCGGAGTGATGCTGTGTGCGGCTGCGCTGATGAGCCCGGGGCGAGGTGTTTGACGTGGATGACGCTACATCAGGCGGCTGCCGCATTCAGCCACAGTATCAATGGGGCCGCCATTCTGTCGGCGACACCGGCTCCCGTAATCGGACTACATCGGAACAATAAGCTGCTCTCTAATGACGTCCTCCGTCATCATCCCACTGAGCTTTGTCGCCTCCTTCTGCGGTAGAGTGCACTCAATACAGCTGCTGTCAAACAGATCTGCAGTTCGATTTCCGAGTGACGTACTCTCTAGTTGCAACCGCAACACAGCACTGGCAAGGAATTCCGTAAGAGCAAAGCGTTCTCTCTTGATTCCTAACTGAATAAATTCACCCCTCTAAGAAATGCTTTCACAATTACGCTACGAGATATGTCATACACACAGACAAAAAATAGGAAACAGGAAAAATGTTACTAGGGCCTGTGCTATGAGTGTCCTCTAAAAGCTTTCCATTTGTTTTAAATTTATTGGTTTTCGGAAAGTGTCCGAACAGCTGTCTCAACATAGGAAATGTAATTTTAATATTTGTTTTGACAATTCATGTCGGGCACTATTTTGAGTCGTCTTTGGAACGAAGTTACATGTGAATAACAAAGGACTCACTCGACGTTGTAACGTTATACGTTTCAGGCATGCTTATCGGCCGCCCAGTACTGGTACCGGATAAATCAAATTTGTTGTAAGGCTGAGCGCTGAAAAACGGCCCCAGGACCGCCAAAGCGGGAAGTGGTCAAGATGAATCAAATCATGACTGTACAGCGTAAGGACGATGTATTTTTGGTTGGGATGGCCTTGAGCCAAACGAAAAACAAACAGTAGCAGAACACTGATGGAGTCGAGTTGGGACTGGGACTTTTCGAGTGAAGAGCTCAGGGGAGCTATTCCGGACATTTTGTGCTCGATAAGACAAACCCACCAATGGTAACGTCGTGATGCGGATGTACAGGTGATAGATTCTGGGCGGTCAACGGCCGCTATGAGAGTTTCAATTTTTAAAGAACCTTATATTTTGAGTGTCTGAATTCGCTTCAGAGTAGGATTTCTTTCTCGCTTCATTTACGGAACTGAGAACAGGCAGAGTATAAGTTACCATTCTTTGTATCGAGTGTATTAATTTTTGAATCATCATGTTGAGCTATGAGCTGTTTTGAACTGGTGAATATTTTGTGTACATTTTATAAGGGTATTTTCTCTCTGTATTTTAAATGAATATCGTAGGGCCACTTTCCGTTTATTTGAGACGTTATTTCTTGAAGAAACATTATTCATCATTACTCTCAGTTGGCTCCAGCAATTACATATGTTAGAACAGAACCTTTATTGTTAAATTATTCATTTAACTTTTATTTTGCATTTCCATGTATTTTATTAACACGCTGTTCCACCCAGTGCATAGACTATTTGACTGCAGGATGGCAGCTACAGGTTACCATTTGCAGTGAATTGGCTGCTGAGCATAAAAGCAGACGAGTGCGGCACGACTCTATAATACACTGAGCTATCCTTTTTAAACAGAGCCGTGCACAGCGCAGTTACCTAAGATACCAGCAATATCAGGCAAAGTCGCAACCGGTTTGTTCGTATGGACTGCTGTTTAAGGAAGAGCAACTACTCAGCGGTAGCCGTTAGGTGCTGTGGCAACATAAAAAAGATTTACAATCAGATTATACATTAACGAGTAAACAAGACGAAAATGGAGCACAAGATACACAATATTAGTATACTGCAGAAATCCTGCTGGTAATACATTTGGTACACATTTGGGTTATCCCTCATTGGATCCATATTAAAGTCTATTTTTGTATCCCGCTGGAAGGCGGCGCGTGGGTGGGAAGAGGAAAATGTAATGCAAGTCGCTACTGCAAATACAGTTAATGCACCTTTACTAGTGTATAAACATATGCAAACATATTACATAACTTCAGATGATGACACGTAGGTGCGACGTTGTGGCCCCATCGTAACTGATGCAAAGTCTCAATAGCAAGCTAAGCTGAAGCGATATTTCCTGGCTGTCTGCACCTGATGAAATGGGCAGAATCTGTAGCGATGCTCGTAGAGCTCTCCAGCGCCGGATAGAGGTCGCTTTCATCGGTGTCGGTGTCGTTGTGCCAACTTAAATGGTACCTAAGCCGTGGCATCGTAGCTATCGATACCACACCTATATATCTAACTTAACCATAAAATGTTCTTCTATGAGGTTTGAAAAGTAGCGAATAGAGAATTGAATATTTGTGCAGGTGTGTAAGTACCATCTATACCATCTACACAGAACAGGAGAGCAGTTTACAAGAACCAGAATTGTATAGGTACACCAGTATTCAAACACATACACGTAGGAGGCACAGAGTGACATACGTTTAGAGAGAAGGTTAATAACTGAAATTTCGTGAGGAGATACCGCTGCAAATGTAAAGGACTTTGTTCTAATGATGTTCACCTCAAATTCACGACACTCTCTCACCCTTTTTCTCGACAATACAAAACGTGCTGCCCTTGTTTCAACTGTTTGGATGTACTCCGTTAATTCTATCTGGTAAAGATCCCACACCGTGCAGCAGTACCCCAAGGAGGACGGACAAGCGCAGTGTAGGGCAGTCTCTCTAGTAGATCTGTTACATCTTCTAAGTGTTCAGTCAGTACATCGCATTATTTGGCTCGCCTACCTCACGACATATTCTATGTGTTGTTTCCTATGTACCTTGCCGTTGGTGGGGAGGCTTGCGTGCCTCAGTAATACAGATGGCCGTACCGTAGGTGCAACCACAACGGAGGGGTATCTGTTGAGGGGCCAGACAAACGTGTGGTTCCTGAAGAGGGGCAGCAGCCTTTTCAGTAGTTGCAGGGGCAACAGTCTGGATGATTGACTGATCTGGCCTTGTAACAATAACCAAAACGGCCTTGCTGTGCTGGTACTGCGAACGGCTGAAAGCAAGGGGAAACTACAGCCGTAATTTTTCCCGAGAGCATGCAGCTTTATTTAAGTGTCAGGAAATCAGTTCTGAAAGTATTTGTATGGAGTGTAGCCATGTATGGAAGTGAAACATGGGCGATAAATAGTTTGGACAGGAAGAGAATAGAAGCTTTCGAAATGTGGTGCTACGGAAGAATGCTGAATATTAGATGGGTAGATCACATAACTAATGAGGAGGTATTGAATAGAATTGGGGAGAAGAGGAGTTTGTGGCACAACTTGACGAGAAGAAGAGACCGGTTGGTAGGACATGTTCTGAGGCATCAAGGGATCACAAATTTAGCATTGGAGGGCCGCGTGGAGGGTAAAAATCGTAGAGGGACACCAAGAGATGAATACACTAAGCAGATTGAGAAGGATGTAGGTTGCAGTAGGTACTGGGAGATGAAGAAACTTGCACAGGATAGGGTAGCATGGAGAGCTGCATCAAACCAGTCTCAGGACTGAAGACCACAGCAACAACAACAATTGTAATTTCTAGACATACAGTTCAATTTACGACCTTTAGATTTCTTATCGTGTAACAGAAGTCTAAAGGATATCTTTTAGCACTCATTTGGATGACCTCACAATTTTCATTATTTAGTGTAACTTGACAATTTTTGCATCACGCAGATACCTTTCTATATCGTTTGGCAATTTGTTTTGATCGTCTGGTGTCTTTACAAGACGATAAACGACAGCATCATCTGGAGACAACCTAAGACGGCTGTTTGTCTCCTAATTCGTTTATATAGGTAAGGAACAGCAGGTGGTCTGTAACACTACATTGGTGAACACCAGAAATCACTTCTGTGTCACTCGATGATTTTCCATCACTTACTACGAACTATGAACTCTATGACAGGAAATCACAAATCCAGTCACATGAACTGACGCGATATTCCATACGCGAGAAATTCGGCTATAAGTTGCTTGTGAGGTGCAATGTGAAAAGCCTTCTGGGAATCTAGTAATATGTAATCTATCTGAAATCCCTTGACAATAGTACTCGTCAATTCGTATGAGCAAAGAGCCAGTTGTGTTTCACAAGAACGATATTTTTTAAATCCGGGTTGACTGTGTGTCAATTACCTGTTCGAGGTAATTCGTAATGTTCAAAGATAATATATGTTTCAGAATCCTGCTGCATATTCATATGATTGATACGAGCCTGTAATTTTACTGGATTACTCCTACTGCCTTTCTTGAATGTTGGTGTAACATGAGCAGCTCTCCAGTCTTTGTTCGTCGAGCGAACAGCTGTGTATGTTTGTCAAGTAGGGAGCTATTGCATCAGGTTACTTTGAATGGAAACGAATTGGTATACAGTCTGGACCTGAAGACTTGTTTTTATCGAGTGATTTTCGTTGCTTCACTACTCCGAGGATACCTACTGCTAAGCTACTCATGTTGGCGGTTGTTTTTGATTCGAGTTCTGGACTATTTACTTCGTCTTCTTTGGTGATGGAATGTCGGAAGGCTGTATTTAGTAACTCTGATTTAGCAGCACTATCATCGATAGTATTTCCATTCCTTTCACGCAGAGAAGACATTGATTGTATCTTGCTTCTATCATAATTTACATATGACCACAATTTCTTTGGAGCTGTTAGGTTTCGAGAGAAAGTTTCGTTATGCAAACTATTACAAGCATCTCGAATTGAAGTCTGTGCCAAATTTCGAGCCTTTGTAAAAGATTCCCAGTCTTGAGGATTTTGCATTCGTTTGGAGTTGGAATACTTTTCTCGTTGTTTCTGCAACAGAAGTAGATCTCATATGCCGATTCTGGCGCAGAAAGTATATTTTTTTTAAAACTCCCCGTTTTATAAACAAGATTTTACTTTTACTCTCTCCCCAGTTTAAAAATTTCTCTATACACACGAACGAAATTACTAAATTACTACTTAATTTTACATTCTATGTATTCAGTAAAAATTTAATATTTAACGAACTAAAATTTTTCAGTTAAAAGTTTAGAAAATAAAGCAAACTTAAATTTTATTCCAATTCAAAGACAGGAACTGATTTGTCTATATTTTGTTTTTACCTCAATGTATCAAATTTAATCCATTAATTTTCTGTTATTTGTCTTCATTTTCTGGGAAGATTTGAGTATAACTATTTGCAAGAGTAATTTTATATTTATTATCTAAAAGCAATAAAACTTTTTCGCCATATTTAGTTACCAAATTTTAGCCCTTGAAATATTGTAGGATTGGCTTTCTTCTCAGTTGTGTTAATTTAGTGAACACTTCTGTACATCCATTATTATAGCTGTAAAATTCATTTACTAGATTTTCAGCACTGTTCTCCATGTTTATTTTTTTCTTTTATTTATACAGAAAAAATTAGATTTTTTAAAGGGGAAACAATTGTTCAGAAGGGAGTGACGCCGTGTTGTAGCCTGTCCCCAGTGTTATTCAATCTGTTCATGAACAAGCAGTAAAGGAAACCCAAGAAAAATTTGGAGAAGTGATTAAAATCCAGGGAGAAGAAATAGCAACCTGGAGGTTTGCCGATGACATAGTAATTCCGTCAGAGATAGCAAAGGACTTGGAAGAGTTGAACGGAATGGACAGTCTTTTGAACTGAGGATACAAAGCAAAACGAGGATAATAGAGTGTGTTCGAATTAAATCAGGTAATGGTGAGGGAATTAGATTAGGCAATGAGGCGCTTGAAGTAGTAGACGAGTTTTGCTATTTAGGAAGCAAAATAACTGATGGATGAAGTAGGTAGGATATAAATGTAGACTGGCAATGGCAAGGAAAGTGTTCCTGAAGAAGATAAATTTGTTAACGTCGAGTACGGAGTGGGGCGTCAGGAGGTCTTTTCTGATGGTATTTGTATGGAGTGTAGCTACGTATGGCTGTGAAACATAGACGATAAACAGTTTAGACAAGAAGACAATACTAACTTTTGAAACGTGTTGCTACAGAGGAATGCTGAAGATCAGATGGTTAGATCACGTACCTAATTAGGAGGTACTGAATAGAATAGGAAAGAAGAGTAATTTGTAGCACAAGTGAGTCGGAAAATGGATCGGTTAATAGGACTCATTCTGAGGCATCAAGGGATCACCAATTTCGTACTGGAGGTAAGCGTGGAAGGCAAAAATTGTGGAGGGAAATCAAGAGATGAATGCACTAAGCAGATTCAGATGGATTCGGATAGCAATACTTACACAGACATGAAGCAGCTTGCATAGGCCAGAGTAGCATGGTCAGCTGCAACACGTCAGTCTTTGGATTGTAGACCACAACACCGATATGCTTAAAAGGTGTATGGACAATTTTTACTCACATGCAACAACTTCTGGACAAGAACGGCGGCCACTTGAATGATGTCATTTTTAGCACATGAATGACAATATATTCTTGTTTGTACTTGATGTCTATTAAATGACATTGTATTTGTAGTCCTTGAGAAATATAAAAATTAAAATTTATTAAAAATAAAGGTGTTACAATGTTTGAAAAGTGTAACACATCGCTCCGGACCCTGTACATAGTTACCCTGCTGTCTGATACTTCAGAATAAACAGTATTTATAGCAACATTCAAATTTTCAATGTTTAGTTCAGGTTTTCTTCGAAAATTGTTGGTCTGTAACATGAAATAGAGGGGTGCTGTACAAATAAAAAAAAGCAGTTTTTTCATTGCTCTAGAAAACGCAATGTCCTGCAAAAAAGGGTAAATTTAAAAAAAGTGATAAAAAAGTGTAAAAAGTTATTTCAATACTTCGTCGAGCGCATATGAAATATGTTTATGTTATTGCTAGGCAACTTTAGCACTTACCAATAATGAAGAACGTGCTATTAAGTATAAAAGAACAATAATGATATATGTGTACTTTTATGTTGGTGTATCTAAACTGCACTTGCATCAAAATTGCCTTGATTATATAAATGTGCAGCAGGTAAGCGAGCAGCTAAATTTTAATAGGTATAAAACACAATTTGTATTTTTTAAGGATATAAAATACAAAATGGATTAACACTGAACGACGTGCAGATCGAATTATGTGCAAAACAAACAAAAATAAAGAGAAGTCTTCGGCATTCACTTCCATTCCCACTTCTTCATTTACGTCTTTTTCCCTACCGATGCTAATACTACCGTTGATCCTACCATCCACTACGTCATTTATGCAGTGTACCAAAATTATCCAACCGCAGCTTTGGTAGAGCGGAACTCTGTCTTCTAGGTCTCGTAATTGGTATTTCAGGATTACGAATTCCCATTGAATAGAATCAAAGTGGAAGAAGGACTCTATTGTTTTGGCAACCAATCGATGACTAGGTCGAGATGAATTGAATAGTTTCCTCTCTCCCCACATGAAGACTCATGATTGGTGTGAATACACAGAATGAAAAAAAAAAAAAAAAAATGCCACACTCGATGCTCAACCTACGATTCCTCACCCCAAGTATAAAAGTGTATGTAGCAAAACCTAGTCCCAACAACAGGTTTAATAGAATTGTGATTAAAAAAACCATGCTCTGGCAACGCTGTAACTGCGTGCGATACGGCCAAGAAGAGAAATTACGAACACTGCACTGCGTCGGAGCTGTCCCATTAATTCAGCAGTCTGCCTTTAGCAGGGCAACAGAGCGGACGCGTAGGTTTCTTCAGTGTTCAGACCGCGAGCTCGTCTTGTTTACATTCACACGGCCGTTCCTCAAGTGCCGGCCTACCATCTACGATACATTGCAAACCGTTACCGTAAATCTACATTCCGACTCACTTTCTGCAACGGTTATGCCGACGCAAAGCACTGGAGGTGTAGCGTTTTCTGCGAGAGGAAGTGAAGATCCCTAAGACCAATACTATCGGAATACATTTGTCGATCGTGAGCAGCACGGTCTATGTTAAAATCATTAACGACGCAGCATGCGTACACATCCTACGTGAGACCAAACTGGGAGTCAACTTCTGTCATGGTGATGGCAATGTGGGGGCGGTAACCGTCTCCCACGCGGGCTTAGGTATGCATACGATACGCATTTTCGAATTGCCATTCGAACTGTCTGCAGACGAAGTCCCTGCGGCACTCCGACCATACGGCACAGTCCACGGTCATACTGCAGAGAGGTGGACACAGTTTCGGACGGATCCTGTCGTAAACGGCGTCCGACAGGTCACCACTGATCTTCGAAGCCACGCCCCGTCCTACTTACAGATCGGCGCATGCCGAACAATAATATGACGCCCAGCCTCGGGCCTATTCCACGTGCGGCAAAGAAAGCCACCTTAGAACAGAATGTCTACAGTGGCGTATTACGCAACTTCCAGGTGCCGAAGCACCATCCTCGTCGCAACCTACGGTGCTACCGGTGACCTACGCCGCTGCTCGTGCTTCTACTACCACTTCCCAACGCCACTCGGACGCCACAAACGAGTCCGGCCAAACCCAGACGGAGTGCACCTAGGACGGCCCGCCGCCAGGATCCGCCAACAACCCCGCTCCGACAGTGCCAACGCGACCGGCAGCTGACCCAACCCTCTGGAGATCTACTCGCTCATCGTCACTACGGCGGCCTTCCTGCCAGAGCCATGCGACTCCCTTCCATCGTCGGATACGGAAGGTTGCATAAGGAAATAATTTTCTCCGAAACTTTGCAAGAGAAGGCGCCGCACAATTTCCGGGCAAGAGGTGACGTCACAGGTAGATCATGACGCAATCGTCGACCCGCACGACGCCCCCGAATCCACTACTGCCGACGAAGACGTTATGTTTGTGGAGACATCCACCGGTGTGCCTGTGCCCATCTACCCGAAGTCCCATTCGGACGTTGAACCATTTACTGGACATAGCGCAGCCGGAACTACACCACGAACCACTACATCAACACCTGCAGACAAAATGGACGATACACCAGTGCCCGCCTCCACGGTGTGGCACGAGGAGGAGGTCGAGGAGCAGGACTCGTTACGGGATCCTGCGCCTTCGGGACTGATCCACTACTCATACTCTCCACAGAATACCCTGCGGGCGAGCGGGATAACATTCCACTGTGACGCCCAAGTCCTTGCGCTGACGTCAGAGTGAACCAGCCGCAAGGGATTTGCCACCTGGCCTACCGGATACCAACCATCAACACCAACAACATCCGTTCCAGGGTGAAAATCCACCTTATGAAGGAGATGTTCTGGGTTTCTGATATTGATTACACCTTTCTGCAGGAATTCACTTGGCCAGTCTATCGGATATCAATGGCTATACCGCCCACGCCTCTGCTGGTGATCCTGTGGGCAATGAAGTGGCCGTCTACGTCCACCACGGTATTTCTGTTACCGACATCGCCTTCCTTCCATCAGCTAGGGGCGTGGCACTTACTCCTATGGGGACACGCATCATTAATGTCTACGCTCCTTCAGGCACCGACCTACGACATGAACGGGATCAGTTTTATTCAGAGGAAATCGCTCCCCTGCTTTTAGGGCGATACGACCATTGCCTGCTAGGAGGTGATTTTAGCTGCATTCTACACCTCAAAGATCGGGTTCCACACTACACTACATGCCAAGAACTACGTATAGTGGTGCGGGACCTCCTGCTTCACGATACCTGGGAAGTTCAACAAGGCGACCGTTCTGGCCATACTTTTCTTACCAGTCATTCAGGACAGGGTATACACCTCATAGACTCTTGGGGCGCCGCACTCTGGCCACAGGCCTTTTCCGACCATTGCACATAGATCTGCACGGTCCTCCTTCCGCCGGAATCTGAATTGCGCAAACGTACGCCATGGAAACTAAACACTTCTCATCTGCATGACCTGACTTGTAGCCAATACGTCATTGAGACATCGACAGCCTGCGAACGACGCCTTACCCGCTACCGCTCGACACTGGCATGGTGGATGGACTGCGCCAAACCAGCGATCTGGAGGACACTGATGAGATGCGGCAAGGACTGGGCCGACTGGCATCGCAACACTGTTGATTTCTACTGTGCAATTCTCCCAGATCTGGACACTCAGCCGCCAGGCCCAGACAACCAGTTGGAACGGCAAAAAACTAAGGCGAGGATAATTGCGATGTCACACCGGAAATTCCAAGGGGTGGTGATACGGACGCGGCGCCATAATAATGTGGGTTTGGAAATTGCATCCATGCATCATATAGTGTCCGACGAACGACGGCGTCGTCGGCTGATCAACAACACACTGACCCCACCTCATGGACCGCAGGTGACCAAATAAGAATGACATAGTTCACGGATTCGTCGAACACTACCGTCGTACTTATAAGGGAAAAGATGCAGATACTGAAGCAGACGACTCCATTTTGCATTACGTCACGCGCACCCTCAGAGACTGGCCGATGTTCGGGAACCGTTCGTCCCAACCTTTTTATTTTCGATTAAAGCATCAAATTATATGCAATTTATACCTCCATAATGCGGTATCTTGCGTATTTGTTTCTGTTAGTGTTACCTTTATTTAAACATTAAAAAATAACTTGAACTTCCTACAGACGTAAACGACGACTTTGTATTGTCCATGGCACAAACGTAGTTAATGGAGAATAACGGTGAATACACTACTATCGTCTTTATCCGATGAGGAACAAGAAACACTAGATTGTACATTGTGCTACACACAAGAATTCCGTTCTCTGCGTTCGACATCCAGGCTTATCTTCACACAGCTGGTATGTAAGTCCACTAGCAACGTTCGTTTTAGAGAAGTCCAAAGCGACCATCTTGTGTTTGCAAACACTTTGCCACTCGCTGGATCATACTTTGCTGGTCCCTAACATCCAAACATCCAGATGGCAGACACTTAGATCGGTACCAAACATTATATGCCGATAGAGTATGAACCAAACCGCCGATTTAGTTCGTGGTGTGCGCTGTCATCCAGTAGAACATGCGGAAACAGTAATTAAAAGTATCACCAGAGCTACGGAGCACAGGAAAAGCGTATCTGCGATTGACTGTATTGTACATCTCGCATGGGTGAGAAGGTGGAGCGTTCAATAACCACTGATGACAATTATTTTAACTGTGTAAACGCGAAACTGTTGTATGGGAGAAAGTTTTCCTGAGATGTAAAAGAATTTGCGGGGTTTGTAGCAATGTTCATTTGTAAATCTGCTTTCACTTCATTAGTTAAACGTGATTTACTTGATTTACTTATTACCAATCTTATTATTTAGTTTGTTATAATTATTGTTATTACTATTTCTTACGCACATGTAATTGTTTCTTTATTTTTCTGTGAAACTACAAACGCACTTCTCAGGATTACTTCTTTATGCTATTGATGTTTGCCGTAGTTCTGGTGATATTTTTAATGAACGTTTCCGCCTGTTCTGCTGTAGGACAGCATACAGTACAACCTAATCAGAGTTTTCAAAAAAAAATGGCTCTGAGCACTATGGGACTTAACAGCTGTGGTCATCAGTCCCCTAGAACTTAGAACTACTTAAACCTAACTAACCTAAGGACATCACACACATCCATGCCCGAGGCAGGTTTCGAACCTGCGACCGTAGCAGTCGCGCGGTTCCGGACTGCGCGCCTAGAACCGCTAGACCACCGCGGCCGGCAATCAGAGTTTTCGGCTGATACCCTATCGACATACAAAGTCTGGTTCCGATATGACTGTCTCACATCTGGAGGTTGGGGTGCAAGCAACACTCCTGCACCCAACATTTCCGAAGCGGCATGCACGTGAACTTTTCGGTCGTGTACATCCGTAGGTAAAATACCGTAAGCCTATTTCTTTAAGAGTCCCCACAAACAAAAATCTAGTGGATTAAGGTCCGGGGAATATGGAAACCAGAACAACAGACTTCCACAATCAATCTATTTCATGGAAATGCTTAATTTAAATAGTTACTCACTTACACTCAAAAGTTGGCGATGGAACAACATGCTGAACCCACAGCTGACGCCGAACACCAAGTGGAATGTCTTCTAATTGCAAAGAAACGTACGATACAGGGGCTCATTCAACTTGTCTGGCAAAGCAAAGCAATCCCCCCACGATCCGAGCCCACAGGTTTATGCCAATGCGTAATTGAATGCCATCTTCAGGGGTGACATGTGAGTTGAATTCCAACAAGTAATGGTTGTTATGGAGGTTCAAAATATCTTCAGTAATGAATCTAGATTTTTCAGTCCGTACCACATTATTTATAAGACATTCGTTATCTTTCACTTGGTATAGAAGAGCCATTCACAAACCCGTACTGTCGAATGCTGTCTCCTGGTCGCTGGTGCTGAATAAACGTGTAATGATATGGATGCAGTTCTTCATAGCGCAACACTCAACAAGTCTTTGACGTATCTGGAACTGTCTTGCGATATCACTTGTTATTCGCCGAGGTGACTGACTGGACGTTCACAAGAATCGCATTCTATCTGTTCGTGGAATACGTCTAATTCTTGGATGACCGCTGCCCATTACTTGTGGACGAAGATTGCCGGCTTCCCGAAGTCGTTTTATCGGGATGGCGTCGTTGAGGGTACCGTGCATCATACGCACGAGGAGCAGTAGCAGCAGCTTAGCTGTCACGTAACAAACCACTAGGAAAATCTTATTTTATGGAGAAGTAGCAGTTTCATTGCCACGAAAGGCAGCGATGAAAGTTAGTCCAAGTGTTTTTGAAATTCATTTATTTTACAAAGTGACAGCCCACCGATGTGGCAGAGCGGTTCTATGCGCTTCAGCCCAGAACCGCGCTGCTGCTACGGTCGCACGTTCGAATCCTGCCTCGGGCATGGATGTGTGTGATGTCCTTAGGTTAGTTAGGTTTAAGTAGTTCTAAGTCTAGTGGACTGGTGACCTCAGATGTTAAGTCCCATAGTGCTTACAGCCATTTGAACCATTTTTGAACAACATGACGCGTCACCATTACCAAAGCAACTATTTGGAGTGATTGCTAAGACACAAGCATTTGGTAATTACCAAAATTTCTCACTTTCCTAACCACTTTTTTCCATGTGATTCTTACGCAAACAAGACGGAAAGTTAGCAGTCTGGCAGCGAAAAACGTCAGAAAAATTTTAGATGAAAATCTACTCACTTTTACGGTGTAATGTGGGTGCCCTTTATCCATCATTTCCCAGTGACTCAATTCCAAGTTTTTGGAAAACCTGCGAAATACCCGTCAACGACTAATACAACTCCTTTATTCGAATCAAAATATTTTCTATTCCTGAAATTGTTTCCAATCGTGCTGAATCAAGTAAATATTTTATGTGATTTATTACTTTATCATTTTAATATTAATCAATATGTTTCTCTTCTCTGTTCCAGAAAATACTAGTAAAAATATTTTCGGCAATATTACGTGACGTGCCTTTTTAGTAGTTCGCAGCTGGCTGCTACGAAAAACCCTTATTGCTTCTCGTTTCCAGCGTGAAGCGGTGAATCCACGTATCATCCACTGCCGAAATGTGTTCACAAAGCCGACCGGGGTGGCCCAGCCGTTCTAGGCGTTACAGTCTGGAACCGCGCGACCTCTACGGTAGCAGGTTCGAATCCTGTCTCGGGCATGGATGTGTGTGATGTCCTTAGGTTAGTTAGGTTTAAGTAGTTCTAAGGGACAGACAACCTCAGAAGTTAAGTCCCATAGTGCACAGAGCCATTTTTTGTTCACAAAGTGAATTATATTCATTTTAAAACATAGGAAGATTGCAGGAAAATTCATCTTCATATTGCTTTTCCAGCAGCATCCAACTAATGTGGCACCTGTACTTCTTCAAGTTTCCCACTACGTAATTCGTATAAAAGTAGCCTACTTCTTCCAATGTTATTGCTGTCACATCAGATACTTCATACACCTTTAATTGGCGATTACACAAGGTCATGTTGCGCACTCTAAAAATGTTTTCAAGACAGCTTAGAGTGTCATTTGCGTTTACTGCCTCCAAGGAAAATTTGGATGATCTTCGAATGCAATAGTCTGTTTATCAACTGCTAAAAATGGATGGACATCTTACATGCCTTCATCCTCTTAGGTTAGTTAGGTTCGACTAGTTCTAAGTTCTAGGGGACTAATGACCTCAGCAGTTGAGTCCCATAGTGCTCAGAGCCATTTGAACCATTTTTGAACCGAAATCCTACTTCTGGGCTGCAAAATTTGAAACACGCACACATACATACAAACAAACACTCTCTCTCTCTCTCTCTCTCTCTCTCTCTCTCACACACACACACACACACACACACACACACACACACAGTGAAATGTTTAAATCAAAAGTGTTTGCGAACGCGTAGTATCGGGCGCCTTGGTGTACACAGGACAGTTCTAGCACGACACGAATGTGGTAAAAAAAATCTCAAAACCTCGTAAGTAGAACCAAAATAAAATTTTATCCTTCTAAATATAGGTTTAAAAAAGTACTATAGTATTTTAACATATTTGGAAAATGTGTTTAACACGTTTATTATATAGGTTACATATAACAAATACATATTACAGTCATATTTCACTACTCCCTGGGACATACGAAATTCTATTCAAAAATCTGTAAAATTAGCTAGAGCTTTAGATAGATCCAAAAGTAGGAGAATACGAAGAAGGGTTCGGAAATTGAAGATCACGCAGTGAATAGGTCATAGGTCTTGCGTTTCAGAACGATATTAACGAGGAAGGCCAGGAACATCACAAAAACATTCGTCACCTTCAAAAAGGCCTGTGACTCCATAAATAGAAAAACACTCTTCAACACATTGGAAGAAATGAAGGTAGTCAGAAAAGTAATCCAGGGAACATATCAAGTATAACATCTGTAGTGAAGTTCATGGGAGAGATCTTGAAACCAGTCGGAATTAGGACAGGATTGAGGCGGAGAAGTGTCCTGTCACCCTTTCCGTTTAGTTATGGAGAAAATAAACATGGTATGCGAGAAAGGAGTCAAAGGGATAAAGATGGGGAGACACAAAGATAGTACAGTCCACATAAGATGTCTGGCCTTCGCTAATGATATAGTAATCATGACAAACAACGAAAAAGAAACCAAAGAAGCGCTAGATACGCTGCACAAACTCTCAACCAAAACAGATCCACAGATCTCATATGAAAAAACGCAGTACATGGACACAAAATCGACAGACACCCACTCTCTGGTAACAAATAATGAAAGACAACACAAGTAGGAACTTTCAGACACTTGAGAGATTATGCAGAAAGCAGGACTGACCTCGATATCCAAAGAAGATGGGCTGACAGAACTGCAAAAAGCACGCAAACTTGCATGGAACTATTACAACAAAAGAAATTTATCCATCAGCGTCAAATTAAGACAGCATACCCTCGTGTTCCTACGAGAGGCCTTGTATACCGCAGAAACATCATCAATCAAGAAAGAGTGCAAATGAAGGATATGGAAAAACAAGAGAGGAAAATACAGAGAAAGATCTGTGGAATGGTGCAGAAAGAGACCGACAAAACAACCCTAAGACCAGACAGAGAAGACTACAAAGAACACCAGAAAATGAAGAGAAATCTCTATGGAGACACAGATACTATGAGCGAAAACAGAGTGAACCAAGAAGATTTTAGACTAAGTGATGACTAATACAGCGAAAACCAATTGGGTGAAGGAAATCATACAAGACGTCAAGAAACTAAACATCTTCCTGGAAGACATGGCAGACACGAAAGAAATACAGAGAAAGAAACAGGAAACACAAATTTCAGAAAACGCCTGAAGAGAAGAAAACTATTTGTTTGTCTTTTGGCGTTCTCCTTAAGGGGGACTTAACTAAAGTAGTAATAATAATAGTAATAACAATAATAATAACTACATAGAAACAACTAAGGAACGATAAAAATCATAAAACAACTGACGACAGCAATCGATTTTTATCTGCTTGCATGAACTATCAATTTACTACATTAATAATACGTAAAAGCAAAATTTTATCTCAGATCGTGTTGACACTGTATTGCACAACATGTACCACCAAAACGAAACGAAATTCCATTTATACTAACGGTATCTCTGTTCAGAGCTGGAAATTTCCTTGTTTCACTGGCATTTAATTTTCTTCTTTTACTTTCCTATCATCCCGTAGATGTTCTCAACGTTATTTTCCACGTTTAATTCGTTTCTCCTTACTTTTCAGCTACTGTCCTCAATGCGACAATCTATTCCATCCGTTAATACCAGCACGCCAAAGGAAGTCGGATGTCGTCGTGAGGGCGACCTTTGAGGTCGGTGGCGCCGTTACCGGCGCTTGCCTGTTGTTAGAAATGCGCATACGATAAATTCTACGCGCAATCCCGCTACCCCCCTATAAATAAACATGCAATCAGCACCGAGTCGGTGCCACGGCGAGGCGTCGGGCCGCTGATACAGTGTCAGCCACGCATGCAAGCACCGTCGCTGGCTGTCGTGCGATAATGTCCAGTGGTTGGCACACCTGCAGCTCCCTCACCACTGCTCTCCCGTCCACACCCCGTATGCCGTCAGCGCATGTCCTCTTTATGCCTCTTTTTATTCCCATTCCACTGCTGCGCATCTGTCTGACAGTATAAAGCTAGACATCAAAAGAATTTCTCATTGTAAACTCTCGGAAGGCAACTTTTCCATTCAAATAAATTGTAGTAATTGTATAAATAATTGTGGGAGTTACAGAAAGTGAAAAAAATAAACACAGTGATCTTTTAAATTTACGTTCTATTATATTATCACGTGGTGATTCCCAAATTTTCAATAATTAAATACCACAATGAAGCTTACGAGAATTTACGAACAACAGCAAACCCTATGGGAAAAAAAGTGTGTGTAATGTGGTGAAAACAGAAACTTTAAATCATCTTGAAGTTTTTGTCCTGTACAGCTGATTCGATCAGAATTCGATGGGAAACACCAAAGTGTTATGACACAACCGGTTTCACTCAACAGTCGTCATCAGATGTTAAGACTGGTCTTCGTAACAAATTCCTATAGCATTTTATGATATCTTGGCCCAAGAATAATCGTCTTACGTAACAATGAAGCTACATTATGGAGCATGATGAGCACACGAACCCTTCGTCAACCACATGGCAGAAGCAAAGCCAGCATGCGGTGCACGCTGATTTGCCAGTATTACCAGGGAAACTCAACACGATGTAATCCGAAAATTCGGTTTTAAACCATATGAAAATTGAATTTCCTTTCCGTCTTATCTGTGGGCTATCTGTTTCAAGAGACTGACTTGTATTTATACATCTGCTACATTTTCAGATAGTGTGGCGAAATCGTTCAGAAATAGCAGCAAGCTTACTTCATTAACTGTTTTCATACTCCAGTCGTGTTAGTGATATCTAATAGTCTTTTAATTTTTCACCCCAAATTAACAATTTTTTGTAATAAAAAAATTGATGAGGGCTGTAGATAAGCTACCATATAATCTTTCACTTGTATTTATTTGAAGAGTTTTAGAAACGTCGCCTATGAACTTTTCTAACGACTGTGTTCCGCGGACTAGATACAGTTTAGATTGAACACCAAATTCTTGGATTACTTCGTCTAGAGTTTCCCTGACAACAGCATCAAATGCGGTTTTGAACTGCACGAATGTTACAACTACGTCTTGATAGTTGAGTGATCTCTTACGAATTAAAAATATCAAGCTGAACGTGTGTTCTCAGCACAATGTGCATTTTCTAAGGCCCCATTCCTAAATATCGGTCGTCAATTCTTGCTCTTCAGTTCACTTTATAAAAACACTTTATACCATCTGGTAGGAGAGATTTTTCGTCTTTAGTTACGACGTATTTGTTGTCGTCTTTCTTATAATAACGGTGTATTTTGGCAACTTTCCATGCTTCCGGAATCTTTTCTGTTCCCCATGTTTCTTAAAACACCATTTAAATCCTTCATTATATCGTTATATTTAGGGAAACTAAAATTTAAAGAAAAATTCGTAATGTTATATATCGATAACTGTGCTACTTCTGCGTGTTCTCGTTCTTGGTATAAACTGTCGTATGTGTTTCACTGGGACGAATATTGGACGCTACAGAGCTATGTAAGTTGATCTAAAATTAAAATTCTAAGCTGGAAGAGTACTTCCACTCGCAACCTATCGTTATTCAGTGTACGACCCGACGTGGAATTTCAATCTGCCAGCACTTCTCTCCTACTTTACAATTTCCACACAGACTCTCCTGTACACCAGGCTTCACCGCCACCGTTGCAAGAATGGATATGGCCTAAGTGTTGTTTCCAACACGAGCCTTCCATTCTGCACTGGAATGAAGGCCGTTATGAAAGAGAGATGAACTGAGCAGTGGACTGCGAATCGAAACGGTTCCTATCTTCTGTGCGAAAAAACTCTAATCAAATGAACTGTCAGGATAGGATCACACGTGCTGCCTGAACTTTGCATCTAAAACAATAATTTAGTAGATAAGAGCGTTACTCACAAAGGGCAGAGTTCTGTTCCGAGTGTCAGTCTGGCATATAGATTTAATCCGTCAGGAAGCTTTACTTATAATTCTGCTCGTGTCTGATGAAACCTGTAGTTTAAAAGACAAAGCAGATTTTACTAGGTATTGAGCTAATGCTCTTCGGAAAAACTGACTTTGTGATACTTCAAATTCTCGACATTCCGTTGCAGGGAATTACATATGATGTTGCTCACCACACACTGATTTAATTATAGCGGTACATGTGCGATAACTCAGTTGATTGGGTTAACTGCAAGTGGAAGAAATATAACTTTCATGTAACACCACATCTTGTTGTGAATTTAAGATACAATGAAATATTTGGTACCCCATGTGACACACACACACACACACACACACACACACACACACAGTATTTAGTTGTAAACGCCAAATGCAGTCATAAAGAGTATGAGGATGGTATTACGCTTTTTAAGTGTTTATTGTGCTAAGTATACAAAGGAATTATATTTCATTCGTTTTCTGTGGCACATTGTTTATTCCTAGTTTTCTTGATACTAATATATACTCAGATTGTAGATTTGACTTCTTAATTCATATTAGTGTCAGGCATTAAAGTTTACATTTCCTACTAGGCCATTCAATTTGTAATTTTTATAGAAACCTAAAGATGCACGTCATATAAGAAAACTGGTGCCCATTTGGTGGTTTATGTTGGTATGATTTGTAGCCAATAGTTTCATGAATTTGATGCGATTTATGGCACTATTAATTGGTTTCAGAGCCACTGTAATCTCATCGTCATGAGGAAGTGTTACAGGAACATTCTACATCTACATCTACATCTATATTTATACTCCGCAAGCCACCCAACGGTGTGTGGCGGAGGGCACTTTACGTGCCACTGTCATTACCTCCCTTTCCTGTTCCAGTCGCGTATGGTTCGTGGGAAGAACGACTGTCTGAAAGCCTCCGTGCGCGCTCTAATCTCTCTAATTTTACATTCGTGATCTCCCCGGGAGGTAGAAGTAGGGGGAAGCAATATATTCGATACCTCATCGAGAAACGCACCCTCTCGAAACCTGGACAGCAAGCTACACCGCGATGCAGAGCGCCTCTCTTGCGGAGTCTGCCACTTGAGTTTGCTAAACATCTCCGTAACGCTATCACACTTACCAAATAACCCTGTGACGAAACGCGCCGCTCTTCCTTGGATCTTCTCTATCTCCTCCGTCAACCCGATCTGGTACGGATCCCACACTGATGAGCAATACTCAAGTATAGGTCGAACGAGTGTTTTGTAAGCCACCTCCTTTGTTGTTGGACTACATTTTCTAAGGACTCTCCCAATGAATGTCAACCTGGTACCCGCCTTACCAACAATTAATTTTATATGATCATTCCACTTCAAATCTTCCGCACGCATACTCCCAGATATTTTACAGAAGTAACTGCTACCAGTGTTTGTTCCGCTATCATATAATCATACAATAAAGGATCCCTCTTTCTATGTATTCGCAATACATTACATTTGTCTATGTTAAGGGACAGTTGCCACTCCCTGCACCAAGTGCCTATCCGCAGCAGATCTTCCTGCATTTCGCTACAATTTTCTAATGCTGCAACTTCTCTGTATACTACAGCATCATCCGCGAAAAGCCGCATGGGACTTCCGACACTATCTACTAGGTCATTTATATATATTGTGAAAAGCAATGGTCCCATAACACTCCCCTGTGGCACCCCAGAGGTTACTTTAACGTCTGTAGACGTCTCTCCATTGATAACAACATGCTGTGTTCTGTTTGCTAAAAACTCTTCAATCCAGCCACACAGCTGGTCTGATATTCCGTAGGCTCTTACTTTGTTTATCAGGCGACAGTGCGGAACCGTATCGAACGCCTTCCGGAAGTCAAGGAAAATAGCATCTACCTGGGAGCCTGTATCTACTACTTTCTGGGTCTGATGAACAAATAAAGCGAGTTGGGTCTCACACGATCGCTGTTTCCGGAATCCATGTTGATTCCTACATAGTAGATTCTGGGTTTCCAAAAACGACATGATACTCGAGCAAATAACATGTTCTAAAATTCTACAACAGATCGACGTCAGAGATATACGTCTATAGTTTTGCGCATCTGCTCGACGACCCTTCTTGAAGACTGGGACTATCTGTGCTCTTTTCCAATCATTGGGAACCCTCCGTTCCTCTAGAGACTTGCGGTACCCGGCTGTTAGAAGGGGGGCAAGTTCTTTCGCGTACTCTGTGTAGAATCGAATTGGTATCCCGTCAGGTCCAGTGGACTTTCCTCTGTTGAGTGATTCCAGTTGCTTTTCTATTCCTTGGACACTTATTTCGATGTCACCCATTTTTTCGTTTGTGCGAGGATTTAGAGAAGGAATTGCAGTGCGGTCTTCCTCTGTGAAACAGCTTTGGAAAAAGGTGTTTAGTATTTCAGCTTTACGCGTGTCATCCTCTGTTTCAATGCCATCATCATCCCGGAGTGTCTGGATATGCTGTTTCGAGCCACTTACTGATTTAACGTAAGACCAGAACTTCCTAGGATTTTCTGTCAAGTCGGTACGTAGAATTTTACTTTCGAATTCACTGAACGCTTCACGCATAGCCCTCCTTACGCTAACTTTGACATCGTGTAGCTTCTGTTTGTCTGAGAGGTTTTGGCTGCATTTAAACTTAGAGTGAAGCTGTCTTTGCTTTCGCAGTAGTTTCCTAACTTTGTTGTTGTACCACGGTGGGTTTTTCCCGTCCCTCACAGTTTTACTCGGTACATACCTGTCTAAAACGCATTTTACGATTGCCTTGAATTTTTTCCATAAACACTCAACATTGCCAGTGTCGGAACAGAAATTTTCGTTTTCATCTGTTTGGTAGTCTGAAATCTGCCTTCTATTACTCTTGCTAAACAGATAAACCTTCCTCCCTTTTTTTTATATTCCTACTAACTTCCATATTCAGGGATGCTGCAACGGCCTTATGATCACTGATTCCCTGTTCTGTACATACAGAGTCGAAAAGTTCGGGTCTGTTTGTTATCAGTAGGTCCAAGATGTTATCTCCACGAGTCGGTTCTCTGTTTAATTGCTCGAGGTAATTTTCGGATAGTGCACTCAGTATAATGTCACTCGATCCTCTGTCCCTACCACCCGTCCTAAACTTCTGAGTATCCCAGTCTATATCTGGTAAATTGAAATCTCCACCTAAGACTAGAACAAATTTATGTGAAATGTATTCCAAATTTTCTCTCAGTTGTTCTGCCACTAATGCTGCTGAGTCGGGAGGTCGGTAAAAGGAGCCAATTATTAACCTAGCTCAGTTGTTGAGTGTAACCTCCACCCATAATAATTCACAGGAACTATCCACTTCTATTTCACTACAGGATAAACTACTACTAACAGCGACGAACACTCCACCACCGGTTGCATGCAATCTATCCTTTCTAAACGTTGTCTGTACCTTTGTAAAAATTTCGGCAGAATTTATCTCTGGCTTCA
This sequence comes from Schistocerca americana, assembly GCF_021461395.2. Classification (NCBI taxonomy): domain Eukaryota; kingdom Metazoa; phylum Arthropoda; class Insecta; order Orthoptera; family Acrididae; genus Schistocerca; species Schistocerca americana. The sequence goes on along the minus strand of NC_060119.1, from coordinate 432,340,818 downwards.
ACCAGCTTTCTGTACCTATAACGATTTCGGCTTCGGTGCTTTCTATCAGCGCTTGAAGTTCCGGTACTTTACCAACGCAGCTTCGACAGTTTACAATTACAATACCGATTGCTGCTTGGTCCCCGCATGTACTGACTTTGCCCTGCACCCGTTGAGGCTGTTGCCCTTTCTGTACTCGCCCAAGGCCATCTAACCTAAAAAACCGCCCAGCCCACGCCACACAACCCCTGCTACTCGTGTAGCCGCTTGTTGCGTGTAGTGGACTCCTGACCTATCCAGCGGAACCCGAAACCCCACCACCCTATGGCGCAAGTCGAGGAATCTGCAGCCCACACGGTCGCAGAACCGTCTCAGCCTCTGATTCAGACCCTCCACTCGGCTCTGTACCAAAGGTCCGTAGTCAGTCCTGTCGACGATGCTGCAGATGGTGAGCTCTGCTTTCATCCCGCTAGCGAGACTGGCAGTCTTCACCAAATCAGATAGCCGCCGGAAGCTAGAGATGATTTCTTCGGATCCATAGCGACACACATCATTGGTGCCGACATGAGCGACCACCTGCAGATGGGTGCATCCTGTACTCTTCATCGCATCCGGAAGGACCCTTTCCACATCTGAAATGACTCCCCCCGGTATGCACACGGAGTGCACATTGGTTTTCTTCCCCTCTCTTGCTACCATATCCCTAAGGGGCCCCATTACGCGTCTACATCTACATCTACATCTATACTCCGCGAGCCACCTTACGGTGTGTGGCGGAGGGTACTTATTGTACCACTATCTGATCCCCCCTTCCCTGTTCCATTCACGTATTGTGCGTGGGAAGAACGACTGCTTGAAAGTCTCCGTATTTGCTCTAATTTCTCGGATCTTTTCGTTGTGATCATTACGCGAGATATATGTGGGCGGTAGTAATATGTTGCCCATCTCTTCCCGGAATGTGCTCTCTCGTAATTTCGATAATAAACCTCTCCGTATTGCGTAACGCCTTTCTTGAAGTGTCCGCCACTGGAGCTTGTTCAGCATCTCCGTAACGCTCTCGCGCTGACTAAATGTCCCCATGACGAATCGCGCTGCTTTTCGCTGGATCATGTCTATCTCTTCTATTAATCCAACCTGGTAAGGGTCCCATACTGATGAGCAATACTCAAGAATCGGACGAACAAGCGTTTTGTAAGCTACTTCTTTCGTCGATGAGTCACATTTTCTTAGAATTCTTCCTATGAATCTCAACCTGGCGCCTGCTTTTCCCACTATTTGTTTTATGTGATCATTCCACTTCAGATCGCTCCGGATAGTAACTCCTAAGTATTTTACGGTCGTTACCGCTTCCAATGATTTACCACCTATGGCATAATCGTACTGGAATGGATTTCTGCAACTATGTATGCGCATTATATTACATTTATCTACGTTTAGGGAAAGCTGCCAGCTGTCGCACCATGCATTAATCCTCTGCAGGTCCTCCTGGAGTACGTACGAGTCTTCTGATGTTGCTACTTTCTTGTAGACAACCGTGTCATCTGCAAATAGCCTCACGGAGCTACCGATGTTGTCAACTAAGTCATTTATGTATATTGTAAACAATAAAGGTCCTATCACGCTTCCCTGCGGTACTCCCGAAATTACCTCTACATCTGCAGATTTTGAACCGTTAAGAATGACATGTTGTGTTCTTTCTTCTAGGAAATCCTGAATCCAATCACAAACCTGGTCCGATATTCCGTAAGCTCGTATTTTTTTCACTAAACGTAAGTGCGGAACCGTATCAAATGCCTTCCTGAAGTCCAGGAATACGGCATCAATCTGCTCGCCAGTGTCTACGGCACTGTGAATTTCTTGGGCAAATAGGGCGAGCTGAGTTTCACATGATCTCTGTTTGCGGAATCCATGTTGGTTATGATGAAGGAGATTTGTATTATCTAAGAACGTCATAATACGAGAACACAAAACATGTTCCATTATTCTACAACAGATTGACGTAAGCGAAATAGGCCTATAATTATTCGCATCTGATTTATGACCCTTCTTGAAAATGGGAACGACCTGCGCTTTCTTCCAGTCGCTAGGTACTTTACGTTCTTCCAGCGATCTACGATAAATTGCTGATAGAAAGGGGGCAAGTTCTTTAGCATAATCACTGTAGAATCTTAAGGGTATCTCGTCTGGTCCGGATGCTTTTCCGCTACTAAGTGATAGCAGTTGTTTTTCAATTCCGATATCGTTTATTTCAATATTTTCCATTTTGGCGTCCGTGCGACGGCTGAAGTCAGGGACCGTGTTACGATTTTCCGCAGTGAAACAGTTTCGGAACACTGAATTCAGTATTTCTGCCTTTCTTCGGTCGTCCTCTGTTTCGGTGCCATCGTGGTCAACGAGTGACTGAATAGGGGATTTAGATCCGCTTACCGATTTTACATATGACCAAAACTTTTTAGGGTTCTTGTTTAGATTGTTTGCCAATGTTTTATGTTCGAATTCGTTGAATGCTTCTCTCATTGCTCTCTTTACGCTCTTTTTCGCTTCGTTCAGCTTTTCCTTATCAGCTATGATTCGACTACTCTTAAACCTATGATGAAGCTTTCTTTGTTTCCGTAGTACCTTTCGTACATGATTGTTATACCACGGTGGATCTTTCCCCTCGCTTTGGACCTTAGTCGGTACGAACTTATCTAAGGCGTACTGGACGATGTTTCTGAATTTTTTCCATTTTTGTTCCACATCCTCTTCCTCAGAAATGAACGTTTGATGGTGGTCACTCAGATATTCTGCGATTTGTGCCCTATCACTCTTGTTAAGCACACCGAGCGAGGTGGCGCAGTGGTTAGCACACTGGACTCGCATTCGGGAGGACGACGGTTCAATCCCGTCTCCAGCCATCCTGATTTAGGTTTTCCGTGATTTCCCTAAATCTTTTCAGGCAAATGCCGGGATGGTTCCTTTGAAAGGGCACGGCCGATTTCCTTCCCAATCCTTCCCTCACCCGAGCTTGCGCTCCGTCTCTAATGACCTCGTTGTCGACGGGACGTTAAACACTAACCCCCAACCACCAACCAACTCTTGTTAAGCAAATATATTTTCCTTCCTTTCTTGGCATTTCTCATTACACTTGTAGTCATTGATGCAACCACTGACTTATGATCACTGATACCCTCTTCTACATTCACGGAGCCGAAAAGTTCCGGTCTATTTGTTGCTATGAGGTCTAAAACGTTAGCTTCACGAGTTGGTTCTCTATCTGCTCGAAGTAATTCTCGGACAAGGCAGTCAGGATAATGTCACAAGAGTCTCTGTCCCTGGCTCCAGTTCTGATTGTGTGACTATCCCATTCTATACCTGGTAGATTGAAGTCTCCCCCTATTACAATAGTATGATCACGACGTTCTGCAGGTTCTCTCTGAGGCGCTCAACTACTACGGTTGCTGATGCAGGTGGTCTATAGAAGCATCCGACTATCATATCTGACCCACCTTTGATACTTAACTTAACCCAGATTATTTCACATTCGCATTCGCTAATAACTTCACTGGATATTATTGAATTCTTTACTGCAATAAATACTCCTCCACCATTGGCGTTTATCCTATCCTTGCGGTATATATTCCATTCTGTGTCTAGGATTTCGTTACTGTTCACTTCCGGTTTTAACCAACTTTCCGTTCCTAATACTATATGCGCACTATTTCCTTCAATAAGAGATACTAATTCAGGAACCTTGCCCTGGATACTCCTGCAGTTTACCAATATTACGTTAACTTTTCCTGTTTTTGGTCTCTGAGGACGGACGTTCTTTATCAACGATGATAATGTCCTCTCTGGTAAGCCGTCAGGTATTTTATCGTTTCGCCCAAGGGGGGGTCCCTCTAACCTAAAAAACCCCCGTGTGCACGCCACACGTACTCTGCTACCCGAGTAGCTGCTTCCGGTGTGTAGTGCACGCCTGACCTGTCTAGGGGGGCCCTACAGTTCTCCACCCAATAACGGAGGTCGATGAATTTGCAACCATTATAGTCGCAGAGTAGTCTGAGCCTCTGGTTTAGACCCTCCACACGGCTCCAAACCAGAGGACCGCGATCGACTCTGGGCACTATGCTGCAGATATTAAGCTCAGCTTGCACTCCGCGTGCGATGCTGGTTGTCTTCACCAAATCAGCCAGCCGCCGGAAGGAACCAAGGATGGCCTCAGAACCCAAGCGGCAGGCGTCATTCGTTCCGACATGTGCTACTATCTGCAGCCGGTCACACCCAGTGCGTTCAATAGCTGCCGGAAGGGCCTCCTCCACATTACGGACGAGACCCCCCGGCAAGCACACCGAGTGCACACTGGCATTCTTCCCCGACCTACCCGCTATTTTCCTGAGGGGCTCCATAACCCGCCTAACGTTGGAGCTCCCTATAACTAATAGGCCCGCCCTCTGTGACTGTCGGGACCTTGCCGGAGAATCGGCCACTGGCCCAACAGGCGAGGCATCCTGTGGTGGCTCGGAAACGATGTCATCACCACTAGGAAACACCCCGTACCTGTTGGAAAGGGGTAAGGCAGCTGCCACGCGGCCAGAGCCCACCTTCGCCTTTCGGCCAGGCACGCGCGATCCCACCACTGTCCGCCATTCACCCTGGAGTGATGGCTGACCGGTAAGATGCTCACTGCCGGAAGACGCAGCGACATCAGGGGTTCCATGTGATTCCAAGGCCACCGAAGTAGGCATAGGTCTCACCACAGTTGCCCCAACGCCACTACGAGCCGACGCCTGCGCCTCGAGCTCGATGAGCCTAACAGACAAAGCCTCCACCTGCCCCCGAAGAGTGGCCAATTCTCCTTGCGTCCGCTCACAACAACCACAGTCCCTACACATGACTATGTTTACCCTACTCTATACGGTGACAAATTCCCAAGATAATCTTCTGATGAGCTACTCTGATAATCAAGAAACACTCACTGAAATACGAGACGCGAAAACTACGCTAGGTTTTCCCAGAAAAACTATTTAAAAGCTAAGCGCAGCAAATAAGTACAAAAACGCTTTATACAAACAGTACTCGCTGCTGCTGGTGCTCTCGCTCTGGCTGTCACAAGACAACTGCTGATTCAAGTGACTAGTGGCTAACGGCCGCGAAACAAACAAAAGACGGTTTTAGGGCGCTTTCTGTTCTAAACGATCAAGAAAACACTAAGAAATCTAACACGAAAACTACGTGAGCTCCCAACTACCATTAAGCCCACCCTCTGCGACCGCCCGGATCTTGCAGACTGAGGGGCGACCTCTGGAACAGGACAAGCAGCCATGTCAGGCCGAAGATCAGTATCAGCCTGAGACAGAGCCTGAAACCGGTTCGTCAGACAAACTGGAGAGGCCTTCCGTTCACCCTCCGGAACGTCTTTCGCCCCCTGCCACACCTTCAGACGACCTCCCACTCTACCACAGGTGAGGGATCAGTCTCAGTGCGGGCAGTATCCCGGGCAACCACAGACGTAGTCCGATCAGGGGATGCGTGGGACGAGCTGGCCGTCCCCGACAAACCCCCATCCGGACCCCCACAGTGACACCCATTGGCAACAGCATCAAGCTGTGTGACCGAAGCCAACACTGCCTGAAGCTGGGAGCGAAGGGATGCCAACTCAGCCTGCATCCGAACACAGCAGTTGCAGTCCCTAACCATGCTAAAAACTGTTGTGCAAAGAACGTCTGAACTAATCTACAGAGAGCGCAAACAAATCGACACAAAATTTAAACGGATATTAAAATACAAGATTGCCTAGTAAATGCAGTAATGCTGCTACTTGCGCACTGCTGACACACTGCTCGGCGGCGAAAGGAGACTACGCGATTTTACACTATTCAGGTACTAAAACGCGATGCTACAACTCTCAAATACTATAATACGCCAGAAATTTATGAATTAGACAATGCAAGTACCAAAAACACGCAAAGAAATTAAGAATTAAACTATGTAACAAATGAGTGAGCTAGGAGTATACGACTTGCTGCTGCAGCTGCTTATCCAACGGCGGCACGGAGCATACAGACTGTGACCAACCGACACTGGCCGTTCAAAACAAAAACAGAAGACAAACGACTACGCGAATTTACACTATTCAGGTACTAAAACGCGATGCTACAACTCTCAAATACTATAATACGCCAGAAATTTATGAATTAAACAATGCAAGTACCAAAAACACGCAAAGAAATTAAGAATTAAACTATGTATCAAATAGTGAGCTAGGAGTATAAGACTTGCTGCTGCAGCTGCTTATCCAACGACGGCAGGGAGCAGCTAGACGTAAGGGTCTTGGTACTGGCGAAAATAACGAAAATCTAAGCGTAAGTTAACGAAATCTATACGAAACAATAAGACCATTACGTTTTTGAATATTTAAATTACTTTGCATCTTCGTGAGAAATTCATTTCTATAACGTACATTTTATCAGCTCTCTCTCTCTCTCTCTCTCTCTCTCTCTCTCTCTCTCTCTCTCTCTCACACACACACACACACACACACACACACACACACACACACACAAACACACATTTTTACGTGTACTCGTAGTTGGTTTCACAGTAAGCATATAACAAACCCAGTAATGGGTAGATGCTACTCAACATAACGATGCAACGCTGCTTCTTAATACTTCCTGGAAATGTTTGTATACCCTTTGTCACTTACCACTGGCTGCGCGAGATATTTTAGATTCCACTCGTATCAGAATTCTAACCTTTCCAAAGAGATGTCAGTTAGTTTCGCTAGGTACATGGAACTCAACGAATTGGATAAATATGGGATGAGCTTTGCAGTTACCACCACAGGAAGACTCCCAAGGGCCTTCAAAATCAAGAGAAAATGTGGAGACGAAGTGCATATCAATGCGGCAATTTGTGTCGAAACCAAATGCATATCCTTGCGGCAATTTCTATATGACTGCGAGTAAAGTTGGCGACTTCCAACCCGTATATTGAAGGATATCTACCTGCGTATCCATATTCTATAGTTTCTCATTCACATAAAGTGCTGTCGTGTAAATGCTTACACATTACACACACTTTATATAATGGAATTAGTGCGGCGGCATATGTCTTTCTATTGGGAAGACTGCGACTGTGAAAACAACACATGTAATAGCTGAGACATCACTAAATGTCACTCCAATTTTGGCTGGAAAATCAGCACGATGTAGACAGTTGTTTGTGTAGAACATTGAAGAAGACGTTTCAGCAAGCGAAGGTAATTCCATTAGAGGAATTTCCTGCTTCAAGAAGAATCTACCGAAAACGTTAGTCGGCACTAGAAGGATGGAATTGTACTAGTTCCTGGACCAGAGACCAGTAAAAATTCTGTAAGCCTAGTGGACGATAATTTAACCGTTCCTGTACATCATAATTTTAAGATGACCTACGCGACATGTAGTGACGGCTGAAGTGTGGATAGTCCAGAATTCACTCTGCATTTTTCATTCCCTGCAGAAGAGACAACATTTGTAGAATTCTCTCCAACGAGTTTGTTTGGGGGCTGCTCTCATGTTGTACTTTTCTAATGAAATTTCCTCTATTTGACTACATGTTTTAATGTTTAGTTATTTCACAGTATTGCAAACCCAGTTTTACAGATTTTATCAAGCGCAAATGTGATCTGAAAATCACTAAAACGTATGGCTATATCGTGCAGGGCATAATATGAGTAACATAAAAACCAGTATCACAAAACGTCCGAAATCTTCGAACAACATGTCATCGTCGAAGTATTACAATATATATCTGGCTGTTTCTTGCTTGATAGAAAACTTTAATATTCATAACAAAAAATGGGCAGTTACGCCCTTGCAGGTCATCACTCACTAATACATTCAAGATTTCTATACACTGCAGAAAACACAGGGTGATTCAATTTCCCGTTTCCCATTTCCATAGGTTCTATGCAACCTCTCTCGGCCACTACGTGAACGCTATTAGCCCTACAGAAAACACAATCTGGGCCACATTATAGGAAATTTAATGTAATTTAATATAGTACGACGATACGTATTCGCTGGAGGCTACCGTTTTCGAGTTATTCAAGAAAATCGCGTTCGAGGGTCACTTTTGTACGCTTTTCTTGAATAATTCGATAACTACGCCCTCTATCGAAAATATATCGCAGCACAAAGTTTAACTATATTCCACTTTTTACAAAAAGGCCATGTCTATTTTTTCTGTAGGACTAACAATTTGCGCGTACAATCGAGAGCATATGAAAATCTTGCACGTGGTGTTTGAAAGTGATTGCGCCAGCATAAATCCTGTGTGTAAGGGCAGCTGAATATCCCTGTATATAAGCAATATAAAAAATGGAAATATTCCGTCGTTAGCTGCAATCTTAGGTAAAAAGTAGAAATACAGAACTTCCATTGTTATGATATTTTATGCCGTGTACAATTCGGAATATAGAAGAGATAAGTACAGCATTTTACGTAATCGAGGGCCACTAAGAAAACAAGTCTAGAGTATTCGCTACTAAGTGTGCACAAAGACACGAAATTTAACTCTCTGTATACACAACCAGCACCTCCGAATTGTGAAACGCTGTACTGGACTGCTGTTTATGTACGCCGAACAATATCAGTAATGGACAGCCATGTTTACCCTTCCGTACTTAAGGCTGTTCGACAAGCGCTCCAGTCTCATTACCCACAGTCACCCCTCAACACTACAGTTACGGATAGTTTAGTTGCGAATAATCCTGATAAATAAGCTTTGCTTCACATGTTTTGGACTATTACCATAATAGGTAACATTTTATCAAATGTGTGTAAATATATTTTGCTTCAGCCCGCATCTCGTGGTCGTGCGGTAGCGTTCTCGCTTCCCACGCCCGGGTTCCCGGGTTCGATTCCCGGCGGGGTCAGGGATTTTCTCTGCCTCGTGATGGCTGGGTGTTGTGTGCTGTCCTTAGGTTAGTTACGTTTAAGTAGTTCTAAGTTCTAGGGGACTGATGATCATAGATGTTAAGTCCCATAGTGCTCAGAGCCATTTGAACCATACTTTGCTTCACATCTTTTGCACTATACCATAATAGGTAACATTTTATCAAATGTCTGTAAATACATATTTTTCTCATGTTAGTGTCATGGTGTTGCATTTGGTAGTTACCTGTTATCCTTCCGTTCGTAGCTGTAATACGTCTACTCTGCGCAAAAACATTGGCTCTGAGCACTATGGGACTCAACTGCCGTGGTCATTAGTCCCCTAGAACTTAGAACTAGTTAAACCTAACTAACCTAAGGACATCACAAACATCCATGCCCGAGGCAGGATTCGAACCTGCGACCGTAGCGGTCTTGCGGTTCCAGACTGCAGCGCCTTTAACCGCACGGCCACTTCGGCCGGCGCGCAAAAACATTCTTTAGCCTCACAAAACTCCAGATTTCAATTCGCGACCGTCTTAAATCAAGTTATTGGTGCACATAGGACAGCACTGTGACTCACAAATGTTTTCTTGTAAAGCATTTAACTATACGCGAGGAAAAGTTTCCTCGACTCGATAAAGGAGTTAAAATTGTGTTTCTTGGTCTTATTTCCTGTGAAACTATAAGCTTCTGAATCATTTTGAGAACTAAATTATACAACTTTTTGAGGAAAACAGAACGAGCTATTTGGCAAGTAATAGCGTTATTAAACGATGTGAACTACTTAAAACAGTGACCATGATACTTACATGGTACTTTGATTCAGTTTGAGTTCCTAAAGCTATGAGATCAGGTCGCGTTCCTCTTTTTATCTTTTTGCAAAGTTCTTTAGTGGAATATTAACCGATATTTGACCTCTGTCTGGAAGTCAATCGGCGTGTCCTTGTGTAATATTCCAAACCGGAGGTAATTCTAATAATTTAGTGCAAACAAACAAACCTTAACTCCCTATGACTAGGCCTTACCTGGAGACATTCTCAGACATTGGTAAAGAGTGCAAAACCCGAATCAGATTACTAGACTATCCTCTGATGAGCCAGGATATTATAACCCCCTACCTAATAGCCGGTCTTTGGCGCGTGCAATACTGGCGACGCATCATGGCATGGAAGCAATCAGGCCTTGGTAGGTCGTTGGACTGTGTTTGCACCACATCTTAGCGCGCGCACGCACGCACACGCACACACACACACACACACACACACACACACACACACACACACACACACACTATACCATAATAGGTAACATTTTATCAAATGTGTGTAAATACATATTTTTCTCATGTTAGTTACATGGTGTTGCACTTGATAGGCGCGCCCCCCCCCCCCCTAATTGCCGTTAATCCCGAGAACGGGGCTGATGAAATCTGATGCCACGTTCAGTTACATTCCAGCTGTGTTAGGTCGGGTTCAGATCTGGCCAATTGGCGGCGAACACGTTAACTGGAGCTCGCCACTGTCTTGCTCGAACCACTCCATCACACACCTCGCCTTGTGACATCGTACTTTATATTGCTGAAAAATGCCACTGCCGTCGGAAAAAAAAATTGGAAATTTGTGGTCAGGTCTTATGGCACCAAACCACTGAGGTCATTGGTCCCTAAGCTTAGGCACTACTTAATCTAACGCTAAAGAGGACACACACACCCATGCCCGTGGGAGGACTCGAACCTCCGCCGGGGGAGCCGCGCGGACCGTGATAAGACGCCCCTAACCGCGCGGCTATCCCGCGTGGCAACCATCAGGGGTGTAAAGAGGTCTGCAACCACTGTTCGATACTCCTTGGCCGTCACGGTGCCTTGCACGAGCTCCACTGGACCCATGCATGGCTGTATGGACGTATCCTAGAGCATAATGGTGCCATTGCTAGCATGCCTCCGTCCTCCAGTACAGGTGCCAAGGAGCTGTTCCCTTGGAAAAGGCGGATTCGCTCCCTCCTGTCGGCATGATGAAGAAGGTATCGGGATTCATCAGACCACGCTACGCTCTGCCACTGCGCAAATGTCCAGTGCCGATGGTCACGTGCCAGTTTTAGTTATAGTTGCCGACGTCGTGGTGTTAACATTGCCACGTGCATTGGTCGTCGGCTCCGGAGGCCCAGTGTTTGGAGTGCTGGTGTACTGTGTGTGGAGACACACTGGTACTCTGCCCAGCACTGATGTCTACTCCGCCACACTTCGGCGTCACTCCTGTTTTATCAGCCTGTCCAGCCTACGATGCCAAACATTTTTAATGATGGGTGGCCACCCTACCCCACGACGTCTGGACATGGTTCCACCTTGGTTTCGCCACATCTTGAAAACACTCACTACGGCGCTCCTCGAACACTCGACAAGTTTCCGAAATGCTCATGCCGAGGTTCCGGAGATTTACAACCAGTCCTTGGTCAAAACCAGATAGATCATGCTCCTTCTCTATTCTAAACACGGACAGCACGCTCACTGATACTACATGCATCGTGCGTGTGTCTGATTAGCAGGTGACGCTGCTGTCGCCTGGTAGGGTTTATGTCGATAGTAGGTGGGTGGTCATAACGTTTTGGCTGATCATTGTACATTGATAAGTGAAATACGACTCACACACACATGACAACAGTGTCTGGCTGCTGAGGCCAGCAACTAGACTGGTCATGTGTGAGTGAGTTGCATTTGCATGAGTGCTTGTATGTGTGTTCATGTTGTCTGTTTCCGACGAAGGCCTAGTTGGCCGAAAGCTCACTTTCTGACAGTCTTTTGTTGTGCCTATTTGCGGCACAGCGTCTCTGGTATATGGTGACTATCACCTATCCTTTTCATAATTTCGTTACAGTCCATCTTGGATTTTCCATTGTTTGATATAATATACAGATAATTTGTATTTGCAATACGAAAAATACTTCTCTTGGATTTTTGTATTTCATACTTCGTAGTTTTAATTCATGTAATGACCCGTTTGTTTAAACTAAAGTAGTTCCACGACGAATGCAGATTGCGCGATAAGCGCCAAAGGTATACCTATAATAAAAATATGACGATGACCCTAATTATTATAACAGGTAGTAAGACTTGAGTACACATTATGTGTTTATCATTATTCTTTGTTTAATGTAAAACGTACCAGCCGGCCGGAGTGGCCGAGCGGTTCTAGGCGCTTTAGTCTGAAACCGCGCGACCGTTACGCTCGCAGGTTCGAATCCTGCCTCGGGCATGGATGTGTGTGATGTCCTTAGGTTAGTTAGGTTTAAGAAGTTCTAAATTCTGGGGAACTGATGACCTCAGATGTTAAGTCCCATAGCGCTCAGAGCCATTAAAACGTACCGAAATCATTTGGTAAAACCGAATGAAATGAGTGAAGATGGAAGCGAGGGCATACACACTACATTTAGTAGCTTCAAGTGATATATCTAAGACCAGATTTCAAAGTAATTCATGTGAATGAGTTTACGATGCAGCCACGTCAAAATGTCAAACACTTTGAAATATCTGTCCCAAGGTCTCTTCAGGTTTTTGAAACTTGTTTAGAATGAAATGGAAAATTCCCTACTTATCCATGTGTAACACTATGGAATTCATTCTGCAATAATTCTATCCACAATACAATCATTGTCAAGGGTACTCTAAATGAAAATTTAATATATAATTTCTTAATGAATACAAAAACTGTTCAAAACATATTACTGAAAGCATCAGAAGCGTATAAAGGACAAGGATACCTACTATGTATGACTTTTGCCAGAGATAATGAGACTGCAAAGAATGCCAAGCAGCTTGCCAACGAGTAAATTTACATACTGTGGTGTGACGACAGAATTTATCAAGAAAGGTTTTAATAGGCGTCTTGGGAGATATTTTAAATTAGAGGAACCAAAAACAAAGGGTGGCATGTTAGCAACCATATCTTATCCTTTTCCGAAACTGAAATAGGTACCGAAGGGTAGCAGAAAATACCTTAAACGTTTATTTCACATTTGTGTAAGAAAAAATTTGGAAGAACTCGCTATATTCTGACAAAAAAAGTTGAATCTTGTTATTTGTTTGTTGAGGACACTGATTCTTTTACAACCAGTGATAGTACCAACACTATAATAGATATGTGAACAATATAGTATTTAAAAGATAGTGATACCAGTTTAAATTCCTTAAACAGATAGCCAACTGCAAATTTTTTCCATGAATGTAATAGTTGTTTGTCAAGTTATGCTCATGCTGAATGACTATTCCATCTGGTATAATAATAATGACGCCACGTAGGTGGAATGTCAAAGACGAAATAATTTAGCTTTTATTGGTGGTAAAATCAATGAAAATAGCATGCAAAATGTTCGCTATCTAAGAGGTATTTTATTTGAATAAAGGTATTTTGAAAATACGTATTTGTCATTTTGTATTTAAATAATTTCATTTAACACAGTTTTGTATTAACACTGGAAATAGAACAACAACCAAGTATTTGTGTTTTGAATTTAATTACTTTCAATAAACTCTTTTGCAGATCTCTTTTCATAGGTCATTCTTATTACATCAGTTTATTGATATACTTGAGAAAACAACTCTTCTATGAAGCGCTACGTGCATGTATGCGACGAAATCTTCTAACTTCATACGAATGATAGTACGATGAGAACGAAACATGAACTTAGTATGCAGTAACATCAATATAAATATCTTCATAAAAATGAGGAAGAACTGTAGGACGCACTGGATGAAACTGACAGTCTTACGAACACAAAACATGAACTGAGAGTAAAACAAAAACCAAGTAATGAGGAGTATCAGAAATGAGATTAGCGATAAACTTAACATAGAATCTGGAAGACCATATAGAAACGAAGTGAAGGAATTATGCTATATTGGATGAAAAATAACGCAAGATGGATGAAGTTCGGTTGATATAACAATTAGAGAAGAACAGCAAAGAATGGCATTCGTCTCTAAAGTAAACCTACACGTATTAAACATAGGCCTTCGTATGATGAAGAAAATTCTTCTCAGAAACACTGGTCTAGAGCACAACATTGTATGCAAGTGAATTATGAACTGTGGAAAAATAGGAAAAGAACAGAATCGATGCGTTTTAGACCAGTTGTTATAAAAGGACGGTGAAAATTAGGTGGACTGATAAGATAAAATATGAAACTTCCTGGCAGATAAAACTGTGTGCCCGACCGAGACTCGAACTCGGGACCTTTGCCTTTCGCGGGCAAGTGCTCTACCAACTGAGCTACCGAAGCACGACTCACGCACGGTACTCACAGCTTTACTTCTGCCAGTACCTCGTCTCCTACCTTCCAAACTTTACAGAAGCTCTCCTGCGAACCTTGCAGAACTAGCACTCCTGAGAGAAAGGATATTGCGGAGACTTGGCTTAGCCAGAAGGTAGGAGACGAGGTACTGGCAGAAGTAAAGCTACGAGTACCGGGCATGCGTCGTGCTTCGGTAGCTCAGTTGGTAGAGCATTTGCCCGCAAAAGGAAGAGGTCCAGAGTTCGAGTCTCGGTCGGGCACACAGTTTTAATCTGCCAGGAAGTTTCATATTAGCGCACACTCCGCTGCAGAGTGGAAATCTCATTCTGGAAACATCCCCCAGGCTGTGGCTAAGCCATGTCTCCGCAATATCCTTTCTTTCAGGAGTGCTAGTTCTGCAAGGTTCGCAGGAGAGCTTCTGTAAAGTTTGGAAGGTAGGAGACGAGGTACTGGCAGAAGTAAAGCTGTGAGTACCGGGCGTGAGTCGTGTTTCGGAAGCTCAGTTGGTAGAGCACTTGCTCACGAAAGGCAAAGGTCCCGAGTTCGAGTCTCGGTCGGGCACAAAGTTTCAATCTGCCAGGAAGTTTCATATCAGCGCACACTCCGCTGCAGAGTGGAAATCTCATTCTGGAAACATCCCCCAGGCTGTGGCTAAGGCATGTCTCCTCAATATCGTTTCATTCAGGAGTGCTAGTTCTGCAAGGTTCGCAAGAGAGCTTCTGTAAAGTTTGGAAGGTAGGAGTCGAGGTACTGGCAGAAGTAAAGCTGTGAGTACCGGGCGTGAGTCGTGCTTCGGTAGCTCAGTTGGTAGAGCACTTGCCCGCGAAAGGCAAAGGTCCCGAGTTCGAGTCTCGGTCGGGCACAAAGTTTTAATCTGCCGGGAAGTTTCATATCAGCGCACAGTCCGCTGCAGAGTGGAAATCTCTTTCTTGAAACATCCCCCAGGCTGTGGCTAAGCCATGTCTCCGCAATATGCTTTCTTTCAGGAGTGCTAGTTCTGCAAGGTTCGCAGGAGAGCTTCTGTAAAGTTTGGAAGGTAGGAGACGAGCTACTGGCAGAAGTAAAGCTGTGAGTACCGGGCGTGAGTCGTGCTTCGGTAGCTCAGTTGGTAGAGCACTTGCCAGCGAAAGGCAAAGGTCCCGAGTTTGAGTCTCGGTTGGGCACACAGTTTTAATCTGCCAGGAAGTGTCATAACAGCGCACACTCCGCTGCAGAGTGGAAATCTCATTCTGGAAACATCCCCCAGGCTGTGGCTAAGCCATGTCTCCGCAATATCCTTTCTTTCAGGAGTGCTAGTTCTGCAAGGTTCGCAGGAGAGCTTCTGTGAAGTTTGGAAGGTAGGAGACGAGGTACTGGCAAAAGTAAAGCTGTGAGTTCCGGGCGTGAGTCGTGCTTAGGTAGCTCAGTTGGTAGAGCAGTTGCCCGCGAAAGGCAAAGGTCCCGAGTTCGAGTCTCGGTTGGGCACACAGTTTTGATCTGCCAGGAAGTTTCATATCAGCGCACACTCCGCTGCAGAGTGGAAATCTCATTCAAGATAAAGTATATTGAAATTGTGTGCAGAACAGCCGACGATAGAAACTTCTAGAAACACTGGCAGGAATAGACAGGAAGATTTTTGTAAGACATCAGTGGTTAATTGCAAGAACACTAGCAGAAGCTGTATACGGGAAAAAATCGAAGAGGAAGGGAGAAGTTGAAAAACATTCAACAAATAAATGAGTACGTTGTATTACTTGCTACTCTGAGATGAAATGCTTGGCACAGGTGATGGCTTGGCGTGGGCCCTACGTAACAAACCGAAAGATTTATTTAAAAAAAAAGAAAAGGCCGTTAATATCTTGTGAGACAGAGCCTGTCACACCATAGAGATAAAGTGAGCATCTGATTACCAAGACGCACTCAATAGTTGGAAGAAAGAGACATACTATTGCAGGTTTTTGTATATGTGTGTTGATAAAATGGAAATTACACAACTTTTTGATGCTGAAGGAGAGAGGAATTCTTTCAGAATTCTGATGAATCGTAATAACACTTTTCCCTATCACAGTTAAAAAGAGAATGACAATCTCCTACGTGATTCAAATTAGGTAGCGCTGTAGTATTGTGTAGCACGTCTCTACAAAAGTCGTTTCTCAAATACACGTTAGATACTGACATAAACAGTTACATTGTATTTTTATGTTTGTCGTGGAGGACATGCCGCATATCGAGTACTGACGTTTTTGATTTTACATCTCCCTCTGCTGACGCGTCGTTGTTTACTTTTTTATCGACTAATTGACATTAGGTAATGGTGTTGATACCAAATATAATTTTTCTCCATGAAACCCTTACTTACAGACGTTAGACCAAAAAATGAAAAAAAGCACGAAAACTGCACGCTTGGCCATAAATGCATATGCTAGGCAAGCCTTCAGATTGCGCTTTTTATATAACCGCGAATGGCACCCGTGCAGTGTCCTCAGTGCATTGAAAGCATCAGTGTTCTGTGTAGTTGTGATTGCATTATGTGGGAGCTGAGTGACTGAGAACGTGGGAAAATTCTTGGTACTCATATGGTGGCTTCATCTGAAACCAATTCAAACTAAGTGTTCGGTTTTTCAAGAGGATCTGTACCGAAGATGTTTATCGCGTACGGTGAGAGCGAAAAAGCATCATCCGATAAACCGTAAAGCAGAAGAAAGTGTGAGTTCAGTGACCGTGGCACATGGTCATTGACGAGGACTGTAACGAGGAATAAAATAATGACAGCTGGAATATTCACTGCATTCGCGAGCAGTGTCAGCATCAAGGGAGTTCCATAAGCTGGCGACTGCCGGCGAACTGGAATTCCAAACCAAACACCAGTAGTGGAAATGCCTGTAAAAGATAAACGTGATGCCGAGCTATAAAACCTGAAATATGGTGCAATGGAAGGAAGTAACTTGATCGTGTGAATCTTGTTTCACACTGTTTCCAGTTTCTGGTCGAGTTTAAGTCCCAACAGTGAAACATGGCGAGCGTTCGGGGATGATATGGGCAGCCATATTGTGATATCCCATACACTCTATTATTACTCTACAAGGTTCCATTATGCTAAGCGTTGTGTGACCATCTTGGATGATAGTACAGTGTTGTTCCCGAATGATGATCCTGTGTTCCAGCTGACAGTGTCCCTGTTCACACGACTCACATCGTCCAGGACTGGTTTTGTGAGATGATGAACTGTCACTTCTCCCATGGCCACTACAGTCACCAGATCTCAACATTAATGAGTCTTTATGGTCTACTTTTCAAAGAACGGTACTCGATCGCTATCCACTTCCATCGTCTTTACCTGAACTTGCCACTATTTTGCAGGAACGCTGTAAGATTGCCCTGTGAACTGTACTGGATAGGTATTCATCGATTCCCAAACAAGTAGAAGTTGTCTTGAAAGCCGAGGCGTTTCCTACATCTTATTAGGAACGATAATGTGTTGTTTTTGATGTTTCCACATTTTCCCCCGACCCCTGTATGTATGTAACGGTCAACAAGAAACATTTAATACTTCATGCCAATCAGGATATCTGTTATGCCACAGAATTCTACTCTTAGTGATCAGGTAAAAGTGTCCAAACACGTTAAAAAGCTATCATGTGAGAAGCTATTGACTTTAAAGTAACACGGGTACCGGCAACGTTTTCCACACATTGTGCTGATACAGATTTAGCCACAGGACGTGGAACAGTAAGCTATAGAGCCTACGGAAGTACTTCGATCTGACGTTCGTATGTGAGTGGTTCGATCTCTTAACGCACCGAAGCGCACACGTGCAGTGTAGTGTATCGTGATATCGAGCGAAAGACGAAGTAGCCTTAGAGGAGTGTGTAGAAGCAGTATGCGAAATTAGATCATGAGTTCTGTAATTATTTGTGTAAGTATTCTAAAATATAAATATAATTAAAGAATTACACATTCGTAAATGAACTATATATGACATTTTTAATGGAATCGGGTGTAGGGATTCTTTGTGTATATACAGGGCGACAATTATTGAACTATATGAAATAAAATCCTCATAACGTCTGAACGGTTTGGAGTAGGACGTTCAAAGTGCACGGTTGGCCGTGGGGCGTGATGGGAATTAGAATATGCATGCATGGTTTGGTTTAGCGACGATGTCCACTTTCATTTGGATGGTTTAGCCAATAAGCAAAATTGGCGCATTTGGGGGATTAGGGATCGGCGTTTCGCGATCGAGAAATCTTCAAATGGTTAAAATGGCTCTAAGCACTATAGGACATAACATCTGAGGTCATCAGTCTCCTGGAACTTAGAGGTACTTAAACCTAACTAACCTAAGTACATCACACACATCCATGCCCGAGGCAGAATTCGAACCTGCGACCGTAGCAGCAGCGCGGTTCCGGGCTGAAGTGCCTAGAACCGCTCGGCCACAGCGGCCAGCTGATCGAGAAATCTTTTCACCCTCAATGGGTGAATATGTGGTGTGCAATGTCCAGTCACGGAATAATCGGTGCGATATTCCTTGATGGCACAGTGACTACCGAACGGTAGTTGAAGGTTTTGGAAGATAATTTCATCCCCATTAGCCAAAGTGAGCGTGATTTCGACATGTTGTTCGTGCAAGACGGACCTCGAAGTAATCGAAGCAGGAGAGTGTTTGCTGTCCTGGGACTGCATTCTGGCTCTCAGGTACGTATAGGCTACTTTCACGAGCCTCGATTGGCCACCACATTCTCCGGACCTGAACACGTGCGACTTCTTTTTGTGGGGCTGTATTAAAGAATAGGTGTACAGCGACAACCAAAAAACCATTGCAGAGCTGAAAACAGCCATTAGGAGGTCATCGACAGCATTGACGTTCCGGCACTTCAGCGGGTCATGCTGAACTTCGCTATTCGTCTGCTCCACATCGTCGCCAATGATGACAGGCATATCGAACATGTCATAACCTAAATCCGAATTTCTGTAGTGACGCCTACATGTTGAATTAAGTGTATGTACGCCGAAGTTTGTAACTAATTTACGTCGTTTTTCATATAGTTCAATAACTGTTACTCTGTACATCGGAATCATTTTGGTAAGAAAGCTTCACATGGAAGCTACGACGATGGCAGACGACAGTCAACAGCCAGACGATCAGACGAGGTATTCGGTTAGCCGTTATCCTTCGATGCGGCAATTCAGCTGCACTGATTGTAATCGAACGGTAAACAGTGGCATTGCTTTAATTAATTATTCGTCCGAAAACGTATGAAATTTATTTTATTACTGGGGTACAAGTGAAGCCAGTAAGAACTGAAAGAAAAAGTGAATTTGAGCAGTCAGTTGTAAGCAGGCAGTGTTAAGTAATGGACGTCTGGCCATAGGGCATCAACGGGATTGTGTCGTGTCTCAAATCGTATTACATTAACATTTTTAAATCAAGTGTTCAAGACATCCTCCAAAATGTTATGAAGAAGAGAAAAGTGCATGCAAAGTTTGTCTCGCGCAAATTCACTTCCGAACAAAAACGACGACTCGTGGGTGCCAGCTGCAACTTCTCTGAAATAAAGAACGCCTACAGTTCCTTTGTGGAAAAAAATCGTCATTGGTCAATGAGACTTGGTGTTATCAACAGGAATCTACCACAAACGACAAAATGCTGGAATTCGAAAGAAGGATAAGCACTTTGACGATTTAATCGACATTCACGACAATGTGACTTGCGAGAGAAAGACTTCTCTGACTTTTCATATGCTTATATGAACGTTCTGTAAGTTGCACTCGAGTGAGAGGGGACTATATAGAACAAGTGGTGTATTAAAACTACTCTATAATTTTTTCTTTGGTTTTTTATTAATCCAGCCTCGATCTTTTTGGGCTTACAAGGTAAGCGAAAATCAAAGAGATCCACGTTCGTCTTAAATGAATGACGTGTTTGACCATACTCGATGTATCGCTGCATACATAATATTTGTTACTTGTGGCTACTGTGCATGATATGCACTCTTACTATTAAGTTCAAAATGCTGGTGGATGTTAAGTGTGCTGTCATAATTGCTTTCATCGTGGACATAAACTATTCTGAGCTGTATTTTTAATACTCTTCATCATGTGACATGACTTTTGCATACCGCTGTGTGATATTGTTTTATTTTTTAGCCAGGATTTTATAATTATTTTATTGAGAGTACTGGGCATGTTTGCTTGGGAGGCAAGAAACGGGACATATCGATATCCAATCGAATGAGTCGTCTCCGTCACCATGTTTGGCGTGAAGCAGTGGACCAATTGGTGAGGCGCTGCACCAGACCAGTACCAACCCCTTGTTGGTTAATGTGCTTTATGTTCGGCAAGAGAGTGGGAAGTTTCTGCCGTGTTCCCCACTTTGTTTCATGCAATAAGCGATATTCTGGTTCGTCACATTGGCAACAGCACTGAGTCGTCTTCTCGACGTGGAAAATTTTTTGAAAGTTGTGAGCGCATGTTGGGGAAGGCATTTTCTGTGCTATAGAACTCGCGGCCGTCGCCTGGAGCAAACCTAGCTCATTTGTGGGTAAATGTGTCCCAATTGAGGTAGTGCTGTCGGTATTCTGAGTAGCTTGCAGCTTGTGTTGCCTACTTGTTTACAATTTTCGGCCTCGTTAGCTTTGAATTCGCAAGCTGCCAAAATAAGGAAATCTTGCTGCATTATCTCAGCGCAGACTTTTAGACAATTTGTTCCTCCCCCCCCCCCCCCAAGTATAACAATAGTTTTGTGTAGTTAAGATCTTCGCTCTTTGTCAACTTTAGGTGAACTGTGTGCATCATAAAGCGCAAATAAAAACCTGTTATACTGACAGCTGACTTAGGTATTAAGTTCGTTTCGTTACCATACAACATTTCCATGGTTAGGCGACCAGGAAACAACAATTTTAGCGCCTGTTATGTTCCTAAGCTGGTCTCACTGAGTCGGGGTTTTAGTTGTGTAAAGTGGCCGAACTGTTGCTTTAAGTTAAAGAGAGAACCATGGAGTTCACTTTATCGTAAATGAGAGACAAGTAACTGCACATTATCAAAGCTTTAGATCATTGGTACTGGTAATAGTAGCTTATTGTGCTTCTCTATAAATAAGCAGTTAACCTCTCCATGGCGAAATAGCCCCATCATTTATCATCTTAATCTGACAAACTCTAATCAAATGCAGCAACAATTACGATTAAATGGAAGTCGACTGATACTTCATAAATTCACTCATCAAATTTGTTTGTACAATGTGCTTTTGCGTGTGCGTGTGCGTGTGCGCTTGCATGTGCGTGTTTTATAAATAAAGTATTTTCGTTATATATATTTTTCTATCTTTCGTAACTTCTAGTTCGGTTTTTTGTAAAGACTATAAATCGATGAGCACAGCTGTGAAAGCTTTCGTGTGGTTTAAATATGCATAATTTCCTCTTATAAATGTATATTTCTCCTGTTGTTGTATGATGCCTCACTTTATAACACACTTGACCTACTTACGAACCATTTAAATTACAGTTTTCAGCTAATATTTTACAGGTTAGAGAAATATCGTCAAATATTACGAGTTGAATATAGGATGATCAAATTATTTGAGGCTTCAGTTGTTAGTTATAGAGGATCGCGTGATGTTTTACTTGCATTCGTAATCACTAATACTGGAACAATTACACTGAAGATGATTTATGTGTGCACTTCTGTAAAGATATCTTATAACGAAGATGTTTATGAAATTCTATATAGTTTATTTTGAATTTGTTGCTACACTAAGCACAGCCGACTACTTGGAAACGGGAAGTTTGTAAGAGCTAAACCTGGAGAGCAGATATTTTTTTTTTTTTTTTTTTTTTCTGGGAGGTCGAAAATATGCCCCTCTGTTTGATTAATGCCACCGTGTTTAAGAGAATCTCGGTGGAATTTCTATCATGGCGCCGTTCATCCGTTGGCGCTCGTTAAAGTTTAATTCAGCGGGAACACATAAAGAAAGAGTCATCGATCGATTTATGGATCAGGAAAGCGGCGGCACGAATGCATGGTTGCGATCTGCGTGCGTTAAGCCAGGCCTGCGGCGCGGACGAAGTTCAGTACTAGCGCCTGAAAGGTATGCTTATCTACACTACACCGCGGGGGACTCGCTAACTCGTCGAATTGTATTAACTTTCCACATTTCCAAAGAGTGATAAATAATTCAGCAGCTGACATACACCCAAAGGCACTTTGTCCCAAATATTACGGGCTCGTCGTCACCTATTCCGGAAAGTGCCATAGAGAGAAAGGAAAACTCTAAGAGCAGACAAAGCATGAGACATGACTCTTAAACCTTGCTTGGTGGATATATTCAATACGTGGCTTCCAGAACTAGCGACGGATGTCGTTCTGTAAATCCTCCCTCATTTCTTCTAGACAATTGCTCGATATCATTGACGATGCCGAGCGAATGGTTCGAAGAAATATTGTCGGGCTTACGACTGACCCGCCGGCAGAGGCGAGAGATATGTATTGAACTCGTGAAATGTTACATACTAAATATTTGCAGTACTTAAATGTGCTTGTTGTTATCTGTAAGCACTTACTCCTTTCATAGTATCACCGAAAGTAAAGCTAATATTCTTTTATGCTATTCCATTTATGTTTAATGGAACCACAGTTAAGTCGTTACACGATTATCGACGTGGGCATTAAATTAAGTGAGCAACATAATAATAAGACAAATAATACTAATCTTATTGCATCATTTGGTGTTTTTAAGTTACTAATTACGGGCAGAGAATGAGGATAGTGACTCGCGTTGTCTGTAGTTAGTATCAACCCTGGCATACGTCCGAAATTATTTGGGAAAAGAGTGGGAAACTAAAATGACTGTGGCTGTATCGGAAGGAATCCTGAAGAAATGAGTAAAGTCCATTAAATTCCAATCACCTCTAAATAGAGAAAGTATATAATTTATTCGGAGAAAAGCATATTCTTTCCGAGCATTTTCAAAAATGGCTCTGAGCACTATGCGACTTAACTTCTGAGGTCATTAGTCGCCTAGAACTTAGAACTAATTAAACCTAACTAACCTATGGACATCACACACATCCATGCCCGAGGCAAGACTCGAACCTGCGACGGTAGCGGTCGCTCGGTCCCAGACTGTAGCGCCTAGAACCGCACGGCCACTCCGGCCGACAGAGCATTGTTCAAAACGTGTGCTGGATTAAAGCAATATTTATCCACATACTCCATATACGCAGGTACAGTCCCCGTCTTGTATTCACCGAAAGGATGAAGGATTGTATTCCAATAGGAATATTTAGGCATCAATAAAGATGATAAGGTAAATCACTGCCTACGTGGCTACCCTCTTGTTTGCCTGAATGGTAACCTTTGGGCTAAAATTTGATTTGTGCTTTAAATGATTTGTTCAAAAATACTAGTTGTGTGTTTTAAGTGAGCCTCATTTTTAAGCATGACCGCTGCAAAACTGCGGTCGACGACCGCACATCCTTGCTGAACACCAATACGTATGGGGCAGCTTGTGTCAGTGATTACTTTTCTTTGCGCCTATTTCAAGTACTTCACTTAATTTTAAGAAAAAACTAGC
Organism: Schistocerca americana; assembly: GCF_021461395.2. Lineage (NCBI taxonomy): Eukaryota > Metazoa > Arthropoda > Insecta > Orthoptera > Acrididae > Schistocerca > Schistocerca americana. The sequence continues at coordinate 432,317,103 of NC_060119.1, read as the reverse complement.
CTCATTCATGCTAAATGATACGTTTATTAGTTGCAAAAGACGTGAAAGAAGTCGAGATTCATATGCCAGTTAGAAAAGTTCGTCGGAAAAAAAACCGCAAGAGACGGAATGTTAAGAAACTAAGTTAGGGTTTTTACTGACGTTTCTGATGAAGTGCCAAATATGTGCCCATCTGCCAACACCGGAGATTTGTTGCAGAACGTTGCTGTAAGAATTCGGGAGAACGGAGTACTAACGATTTAGTTCGTATCTAATGAATTTCCACAATTTCAAAAAGTTTTGTTACCATCGTGCCGCAAGGTTAAGTTATCTTACGTGCTGAGTAATTCATAAATATAAATGGCAGTCAAGACGTTTGTCGTTTTAGGGCGTTTCCGCAGCGTATGTGTAACGTAGAGAGACTTCGATGCTGGTATATAAGCACCGACGTAGAGGCAAGGAATTAGTATGGCATTCGTGTCTTTCCGACATGCGAGCAGCAAACGTGAGCTATGGCGACGGTATTACAAAATGCATCCAAAACAGACCACCGTGCTGTTATTCTCTTCTTGGCTGTTGAATGACAGCCACCAGTAGACATCCATCGGAGAATGAAGAACGTGTATGAGACAGCATGTCTACCTTAAAGTACCATCGCGGTTACTGCGACAAGGGGTGTAGACTGCTTCGTGATAATTCACGTTCCCATATCGCAGGCCGGCCGAGTGGCCGAACAGTTCTAAGTGCTTCAGTCCGGAATCGCGCGACTGCTACCGTCGCGGGTTCGAATCCTGCCTCGGGCATGGATGTGTGTGATGGCCCTAGGTTAGTTAGGCTTAAGTAGTTCTAAGTTCAAGGGGACTGATGACCTCAGCAGTGAAGTCCCATAGCGCTCAGAGCCATTTGAATAATTTAGAACCCATATCGCAAATGTCGTAACACGGAAGTTACGTCAACTCAAGAGGGAGACAGTCGAGCATCCTTCGTATAATCTTGATCCCTCCGCATGCAATTGTCATACCACCGGTCCCCTAAAAAGGTCTTGAAAAGTCGACGATTCCTGACGGACGATGACCTGCAGCAGGCAGTTACGGAGTTTTTCACTCAGCAGGATCAGGTCTTTTGCCAAAAGGATATTTTCAACCTGACGCGTCGGTAGAAAGTGTGTCTCAACGTTCACCGCGGTTTTACCTGATTGGCAAACCGAATCTGGACGACGCTGCCTTCGAATGGAAACTTTTTGATCAGTTTTTATAGCGCCGGGGATTCGGCAGAACATTACACAAAACCTGTAAGACACACAGAAAATAGGATATCAGAGGATGGAGCACCTCTCCAAGTTTTTAACTTATATTACAGGAGCTCGATATTGGCATCATTAATGCCGTAGAAAACGTCAGTACGTCACTGGAGTCGTTGTCCGGAAAGGTGCGATAGCAGGCGCACGGGACATCTGTTCGTTGGGTTGCCTATCTGCTGGTGCCAATTATTTCAATGCGTCAGTACTGGAGTTGCGCCCTACGGAAAGTAAGGTTCTGTTGTTTTGGTACAGTTCATAAATGACGGAGTAAACGATAGAATAATCGGTAGTGTTGGTAGCAGTGGTAGGTGAGGAAATATAAATGACTGTGTAAGAGAAACTGGAGCCGATGACTTCTCTTTGTTTTTGTTTGATTGCATATAATTACAGCCGTATATCATTGATTATTAATCCATTGCTTCTGATGCAAGTGGAGTATACAGTATATGCACAAACATAAATGTAATTATTGTTGTTATTTTGCACTCAGTAGAACGATGTTTTTCACTGTGATCAAAGGCAAGAGTTTCTTGTTATTATTGACTAAAGCGAAAGTTGTTTCTGATTTACAGAAACATGTTATACATTTCCAGTTCAAATGGTTCAAATGTCTCCGAGCACTAGGGGTCTTAACATCTGAGGTCATCAGTCCCCTAGAACTTAGAACTGTTTAAACCCAACTAACCTAAGGACATCACACACATCCATGCCCGAGGCAGGATTCGGACCTGCGACAGTAGCAGTCGTGCGATTCCTGACTGAATCACCTATAACCGCTCTGCCACAGCGGCCGGCACATTTCCGGAAAAGAAATTAGTACACTTGAAGAGATGACGTCGATTTTGATCCGATGACGGCATACGCCACCTGGCAGAGAGTAATTGTATTGGCTATATTTTCAACGTCGTCTGCCAACGGATAGCTTAGTGGCATAACAGCCAGAGTGCCATCTTTGTCTCCGCTTGAATAGGGAATGCTCACAGTCACAAGGCTCAGTGTGGTGGAAACGTCTGAAGCAAGCAGGCAACCATGACGCACTTGTGCTTCCTACAGCCAACTCAGCAAGTTTGAAAGGGACTAAATTGTTGGCTTCCGAGTGGTGGGATGGTCCTTTCGGAGAACTGCCACACAACTTGGACGTGCTGCGTCAATTCTACAACGGTGCCGTGAACGTTGTCACACCGGTAGACGAGGTTCTGGACGTCACGCAGAACAAACGCCCACCAGGAGCTTCGTATTATAGAACCAACAGAGGCAGATCCTACAGCTACCACAGCACAGATAAGAGGGCTTGTGACTCCAGGTGTGCCAACACGAACTGTTGCGAACCGGCTATTAGCAGTGAGACTACGGGCAGAAACACCTCTAGCTCCTCTTCCGCTCGCGCACGGCTCGACTGCGACTGCCACCAGAGGATCACTTGGAAGATGGAATGGAGCGCAGTGGTCTTCAGCGATGAAAACAGATTCTGCCTGCAAGCAAGCAATGGTCGTCTGCGAGTACAACGCAGACCTGGTAAGTGCTTTTTTTTTTTAAATAAGAGGTGGAGCCCCTACACGCCCACACCAGTATGATAGCGAATGCGAAAGTTCTACTGCCATCTCTGCATAAGGGTTAGTTTTCACTAAAGTGAAGTCTCGCAGGAAGCGGATACTGCGATGTTTGCGTACGAAGGGTAGCGGTTTGAAGGGCAGAGGAAAGAAAGTGGCAAGGGACAAAAGACCTCTGCGATAGTTGGGTCGGGTTGTAAGAGCAGTAGCGGTTTTCTTGCTGCCTGCGACAGGTAATACTAGGGCAAGCTTTGTTAGTAGTGGGTATAATGCAGGTCGATACCTTTGACGTTGTGGGTAGTATTACTCGGCGGCTGCTGCTGAGTGCCGGTGTGGGCCTCTAGGTCAGCGTCTGCGTACCTGTAACAGTTAGGTTCATCATCGTTTTGTGTCCGATAGGTCATACATCGGATTCACAGTGTAGCGTAGTGTTGGCGGTTTGTTTCTGGGTTAGTGTGCGAGCTTGTCGGTTTCCCTGCTGTAGCCTGTTGGTCGGCTTTAATAGCAGGTGGCGTATCCACACCATGTTGCTGGTTGGCAGGGGCTTGCCGATGTTGTTACTTCTGGGTGTTTGTTAGCTCACCATAAGTGGTTATGTCCTAGCTAGTAGAGTCTGAGTGTCCGCTGGTATGAAACTTCCTCGCAGATTGAAACTGTGTGCCGGACCGAGACTCGAATTCAGGACCTTTGCCTTTCGCGGGCAAGTGATCTACCAACTGAGCTACCCAAGCACGACTCACGTCTCGTCCTCACAGCTTTACTTCCGTCAGTACCTCGTCTCCCACCTTCCAAACTTTTCATTCTGCAGAGTGAAAATCTCATTCTGGAAACATCCCCTAGGCTGTGGCTAAGCCATGTTTACGCATTATCCTTTCTTTCAGGAGTGCTAATCCTGCATGGTTAGCAGGAGAGCTTCTGTAAAATTTGGAAGTTGGGCACGAGGTACTGGCGGAAGTAAAGCTGTGAGGATGGGGCGTGAGTCGTGCTTGGGTAGCTCAGTTGGTAGAGCACTTGCCCGCGAAAGGGATAGATCCCGAGTTCGAGTCTCGGTCCGGCACACAGTTTTAATCTGCCAGGAAGTTTCACTTCAGTTTCTCATCTTTGAATAAAACCGGCCTTTTGGGATCTACAGGCTGGAAGACGAATACTAATGAAGGCATTATAGCCAACTGGATATGTATTTAGGCAGTAATGTGGACTATGTATTTTTGAAAGTATTTATATACTTATATCGTTACAAGCGGAAAACTTACTACTTTTATAGGAACTACACTACTGAAAAACTCTTGTAGATCGTCTACGTTCGGTTTCTCATTGCCTTCTGATTCATTAAAGATCCATCGATTCAAAAATCCATCGATTCAAAAAAACAATTTTTTTTTTGAAATACTAGTGTTTGTTTGCAAAATATGAAACCCAGAAGTGACTTGAACAATCGTGCAATGGACGTGAAATCTAACATGGAGCACACTGAAATAGGAAGTTCTTTCAGCAGGCAGCGCGTCTTAACACGCATGAGACTAGTCTTTTATTCTTGTCTTATCAAAATTGTTGAGGTATTTACAATGTGAATATTAAGTTTTACAGTTGGTAAACGTTTTAATACTGGATATATTCGTTTAGGTGGTAACTTTCTTCATATGATTAAATCAAGGTAACGTCTTCCCGCTGTCGAAAACAAACAATAAGATGAAGACAGCCATTGCGTGTTTCGTGCGCGTGTGTAAAGCGCCCGGCGTTGCCGTGGGAGACGAGAATACATAATGCGTCGGCAGTGTGCGAGCTACGAGACAGCCAGCTATGGGAAACGACTCATATTTCAGCGCTACGGCCATTATCTTGCGTCAGCCGGCTCTTCATGCTTTCGCAGTTTACTTTATGACTTACATATACCGTGAATCTGTGTAGAAAATGTTGCACTGCTGCGTCGCTGGGTGATAATGCTTGAAACATGACCACAATATAACGTACGATGGGAGGAAAGTGACGTTCATTCACATTCATAGTGACAAAATAAATGAAGATGCATACGGAAAGACACGGAAAGTATTTACTGCTCTTGGAACTGAAACCGCAAACAAATGTGGAAGAAAAGATAGGCAGACTATAGTAAGCTCCTAAACGTCTTGGCCTGGATTTCCTTTTTAACAGAGGCAAAATGCGTTTTCGAGGAAACGGGAGGTCGTCGGCATAATTTCAATGATCCACAGCATCTGCCTAAAGAGATCGACTGCTAGTACTACGTCGATAACTAAACGACTTCTAATGACTTTAAGCTCTTCGGTCTGCGTTGTATATATAGTAAAACCTGACACTAATGTTATACAGTCTTTATATTGAGCAAGCAATAAAGGAAAACAAGGAGAAATTGGAAACAGAATGAAGTTCAACGACAAGGAATAAAACCTTTGAGGTTTTCTGACAATATTATACCACTGTCAGAGATGGTAAAGGACTTATAAGAACATTAGAATGGATTAGATAGTGTTTCGAAAAGAGATTACACGGTAAGTATCAACCAAAGTAAAAAAAAAAGGCCGTGAAATGTAGCATCAAAATAGATTGATGCTAAGGAAATTACATTAGGAAATGGGAACTGAAAAACAGTGACTGAATTTTGCTATTTGGTGTGAAAATTGCTGTCGACGACCGAAGCAGTAGGGTTAATAAATCCAAACTGGCAATACCGAGGAACGTGTTTCAGATAAAAACAAATTCTGTACCTACAATATAAATTGAAGTGTTAGGTAATCTTCTCTGACGAGCAGACGAGAAGAGAATAGGACGTTTTGAAGTGTAGTGCTGCAGAAGAACGCTTAAGAATAAAAGGGTAGATCTAACAGTTAGTGAAGAGGTACTAAATAAAATTGGGTAACAAACGAATTTATGTCGTGACTTGAGTAAGGAATCGGTTGATGGAAAATACCCTGGGGCATCGAGGAATCGTAAAATTGAAACTGTAGGGAAGTGTGTTGCGTAAAAATGTTGGAGGGAGACCATGGCTTGCCTACAGTAAGCAGCAATAGCTACGCAATGATAAAAAAGGCTTACACAGGACTGACTAGCTTGAACGCCTTCATCCTACCGGTCTTCAGACTGAAGACCACAACAATAACATCAGCAATAACGATGCTGCAAAATCTACTTTTATACGTCCAGTAAATGATTCCAGGTTTATATGATACCTAGTACGCTGTATGTAATTATATCTGCCATATCAATATTTGAATTAAGTTTACTGTTTATGCTACACTGAATTGAGTCATGGGAAAGGGATATGCACATATAAAGATGGCGGTAGTATCACGTACACAAGGTGTAAAATCGCAGTGCATAGGCGGAAATGTCATTTATACTCGGGTAATTTAAGTGAAAATGTTTATGGCATTATTATGACCGCAAGACGGGAATTAACAGACTTTTATCGTGGAACAGTAGTTGGAGCTAGAGCCATGGGGCATTCAATTTCGGAAATCGTTAGGGAACTCCGCATTCCGAGATCCACAGTGACAAGAGGGTGCAGACAACACCAAAGTTGAAGCATCACCTCTCATCACGGACAGCGTAGTGGTTGACGGCCTTCACTTAGCGGCAGAAGGCTGTGGTGTTCGCGTTGTGTTGACATTGCTAACAGAAAAGCAACACTGCGTGAAATAACGGCTGAAATGAATGTGGGACGTACGATGAACGTATCTGTTAGGACACTGCGGCTTAATTTGGTGTTACTCACATATATGGCAACAGATGAGGGTCGCGAGTGTCTTTGCCAACAGCGCGGCATCGCCTGCAGCTCCTTTCCTGTTCTCGTGACCGTATTGTTTGGCCCCTAGACTACAGGAAAACCATGGCCTAGTCAGATGAGTCCCAATTTCAGGTGGTAAGAGCAGACTGAAAAGGTAGAGTGTGGCACAGTCCCCACGAAGCCGTGGACTCAAGTTGCCAACAAGGTACTGTACAAGATAGTGATGGTTCCATAATAGTGTGGTCTCTAGAATTGACTAGATCCTCTGTTCCATCCGCTAGCTGGAGATCATTTGCTGCCATCTGCTCCCTCTGGTCCTACTGAACCAATGATTGACTTGAAATGGTTATGTTCGGCTATTTGGAGACCACGTGAAGCCGTTCATGGACGTCTTGTTCCCAAACAACTATGGAAGTTTTATAGATGACAATGGTCTCTGTCACCGGGCCACGACTGTTCGCGATTGGTTTGATGAACATTCTGAACAGTTAGAGCGAATGATTTGGCCAGCCAAATCGCCCGACGTGAATCCCATCGAACATTTATGGGACATAATAGTGAAGTCAGTTCGTGCACAAAACGCTGCACCGGCAACACTTTCGTAGTTACGGACGTAAGAGGCTTTCTGCAGGGGACATCCAACGACTTGTTGAGTCCACGCAACGTCGGGTTGCTACACTACACGGGAAAAAGGAGGTCCGACACGATATTGCGAGGTGTCGCGTGCCTTTTGTCACGCCATTGTACGAGGCGTGTTTTTTTAAGTAAGTACCGTTTTGCCACACCGCGGCCGCAGTGCTGTGGTCGGCGTTCTGCGCATGCGCACTGGGTACCTACATCTGTTGTCTACGCACTGATCCCATTACATTCTGATTCTTCCTTGTTTACGTTGTGTACTGAGTGTTCAAGATGCCTCCGATAATCGTGAGTCCCGCCGACTGTGAAGTACGGGCTGTTATAAGATTTCTTAGTGCTAAAGGCCTAAAAGTGATACTCGTCGTGGGATCTGTGCAGTTGATGAAGAAAACATTATGAGTGATGGAATGGTAAGAAAGTGGGTGAGAGCATTCAAAGATGAGAGAAAACAGACGCTTTACATTTTCCTCCTTGCGGGATGACTTTCCTAATGTTTCTCGTAGTGTTTTGTATGGCATTGTGTATCGTTCAGTTTCATCGCAGATTACGCGTTATGTGATTACAGCTACCGCTGGTTCAGCCGAGTCCAGCATTTTAGATTAATATTTGCCCGCTGTCAATGCATTCTGATATCGTGTTCATTGGGTTGGGCGCGCGCCTGGCTTTGCAGAATGGCAGTATGGTTCACATGGCTCTGAGCACTATGGGACTTAACATCTGTGGTCATCAGTCCCCTATAACTTAGAACCACTTAAACCTAACTAACCTAAGGACATCACACTCATCCATGCCCGAGACAGGATCCGAATCTGCGACCGTAGCGGTCACGCGGTTCGAGACTGTAGCGCCTAGAACCGCTCGGCCACTCTGGCCGGCAATGGCGGTATTTGCACACAGTAGTTGCAGTATAGTGTTGGCTAGACTCTGTCGGTAATGGGCCGCGTTCGCTAATGTGTTTTCGGGCTAATTATCAGTTCCCGTTTCCTGATGGTCTCAAGGCCTCAGTGTGGATTGAGTAGTCTTGTATGGTGGCACACGGCATGTTGCTAAAACGGAGAGTAAGTAAATTGTTTGAAAAGCATAATAATGTTGGTAATAAACCATACCGTCTGTGATTCGCTTATAACTTCTCATTTGAACCCGTCATTTTCCGCCTTCTAAAATTATCGATTAAATAAAATATGTTGTTCTATTCCTGGAATGGAGAGATGTACGGTGGCATCATCTAATATAAGGCATCATACCGCGAGACGTCGCCAAACCAACGACTGCGATTTATTGGCAGAACAATTAGAAAATGTAACAGAAGTAATAGAGAGACTGCATACAGTACGCTTGTCCGCCGTCTTCTGGAGTATTTCTGTGCGATTGTGCGATGTGGATTCCCATCAGATAGAATAGACGGGGGGGGGGGGGGGTGGAATAGAAAAAGCTTAAAGTAGGGCAGCTCGTTTCGTATTATTGCGAAATAGAGGAGACAGTGCCACCAATATGCGCCCATCTGCAAAGGAAGAAATGATAATAGTAATAATAATAATAATAATAATAATTCCCGTGGAGGCCCGGGAAAAGAATAGGCCTCCGGTATGTTCTGCCAGTCGTAAAAGGCGACGAAAAGAACAAACCACTAATAGGGCTAACCCCCCTTCTAGTGTGATTACTTGGTTCAGGACAGAACTAAAGAACCCTCGGACAAGCGCCGTCATGGACGGGGACGACGCTTGAACCCTATGCCCGCCCACAATGGTAACGACACTGCTAGCCAACTGGAAAATGATTTAAATCCAAATAGAGGTGTTTTGCAGGATATGCTTCCTGCAACCACCCTAGAAGGAAAGCAAAGACAGAGGATGAGATGGTCAGATGAAGTTAATCGACACCTCATGTTCTGTTATTACCAAGCAACAAACCTAGGAATCAACACAACTGGATACAGATCACAAGTATACACAACATTTATTATCAGATACCCGGAATTAAAATTTTTAACAGAACAACGACTAGCTGATCAGATCCGTGTAATAATAAAAAATAACAGGATACCCCGGTCAGAATTAGAAAACATCAAACAACAAGTACAACAAATACTGGAACAAAATAATGCGCAATCAGAAGAAGAAGAAGAAAATACAGTAATGAACTCAAACATCCCAGAGCAAGCAAACAAAGACCAACACGCATCAATTAAACAATCAGAGGAAAACGAAATCTTAAGACAGCCACCAGAACAAGCACAAATAGAACACGAAGAGACACACGTGTTAGATATAGAAGAGAAATTTCAGCTGACATATATAGAATACAAAGACACAAATACAGACATCATTCTTGCATAGACCGCCAAATAACCCACAAATCGAAACAACAATAAAAACCATCAACACAATCATACACAACAAAATAAATGAAAATACAACCATGGAAGAGTTACAACTACTGGTTTATATAGGAGCACTCACTACACTAAATATACACACTAGGCAGAGATCAGAACAAATCAACACACAGAAGAAACCCACAAAACCAGCATGGCAACACAGGCTACAGATCAGAATAGAAAAACTGAGAAAAGACATCGGATAGCTAACATAATTTATAAGAAATGAAATATCAGACAAAAAACGAAAAAGGTTAGGTAAAATCTCACAACAAGAAGCAATAGAGCAATTAGATGAAAAGAAGCAGAAATTATAAGCATTGGCCAAACGACTTGGAAGATAAAAAGAAAGTGAAAATAGAAAGAATCAAAACCAAACATTCAATACAAACCAAAAGAGATTTTACCAAACAATAGATAACACACACATTAAAATAGACAATCCACCAAACATAACAGACATGGAACACTTCTGGAGCAACATATGGTCAAATCCGGTACAACATAACAGGCATGCACGGTGGATACAAGCAGAAACAGACACATACAAGATGATAAAACAAATGCCTGAAGTGATAGTTTTGCAACATGAAGTCACCCGAGCAATTAATTCTACACACAATTGGAAAGCCCCTGGAAATGATAAAATAGCAAATTACTGGCTAAAGAAGTTCACCTCAACACATTCACATCTAACTAAATTATTTAACAGTTACATTGCAGACCCATACACATTCCCTCATACACTTGCACATGGAATAACCTATCTGAAACCTAAAGATCAAGCAGACACAGCAAACCCAGCTAAATATCGCCCCATAACATGCCTACAAACAATCTACAAAATATTAACTTCAGTCATTACACAGAAATTAATGACACATACAACACAGAACAAAATTATGAATGAAGAACAAAAAGGCGGCTGCAAAGGAGCACGAGGATGTAAAGAGCAACTGATAATAGATACAGAGGTGACATATCAAGCTAAAACTAAACAAAGGTCGCTACACTACGCATACATTGATTACCAAAAAGCCTTTGATAGTGTACCCCACTCATGGTTACTACAGATATTGGAAATACACAAAGTAGATCCTAAATTGATACAGTTTCTAAACATAGTAATGAGAAACTGGAAAACCACACTTAATATTCAAACAAATTCAGATAACATCACATCACAGCCAATACAGATTAAGCGTGGAATATACCAAGGAGACTCATTAAGTCCTTTCTGGTTCTGTCTTGCTCTGAACCCACCATTCAACATGCTAAATAATACAAATTATGGATATAATATTACTGGAACATACCCACACAAAATCACACATTTGCTATACATGGATGATCTAAAACTACTGGCAGCAACCAATCAACAACTCAACCAATTACTAAAGATAACAGAAGTATTCAGCAATGATATAAATATGGCTTTTGGAACAGACAAATGTAAGAAAAATAGCATAGTCAAGGGAAAACACACTAAACAAGAAGATTACATATTGAATAACCACAGTGACTCCATAGAAGCGATGGAAAAAACAGATGCCTATAAACATCTAGGATACAGACAAAAAATATTAAAGAAGAACTAAAAGAAAAATATAGACAAAGACTAACAAAAATACTGAAAACAGAATTGACAGCAAGAAACAAGACAAAAGCTATAAATACTTATGCTATACCAATATTGACCTACTCATTTGGAGTAGTGAAATGGAGTAACACAGACCTAGAAGCACTCAATACACTTACACGATAAAAATGCCACAAATATAGAATACATCACATACATTCAGCAACAGAAAGATTCACATTAAGCATCATTAAGATTCATCGACATAAAAAACCTACATTATGGACAGGTAGACAATTTCAGAAAATTCTTTCTAGAACGAGCAGAAACTAGCAAAATACACAAAGCAGTCACTCATATAAATACATCGGCTACACCACTGCAATTTCATAACCACCTTTACAACCCTTTAGATCACGAAACATCAACAGATACGAAGAAAGTAAATTGGAAAAAGAAAACACTACATGGCAAGCACCCGTATCATCTAGCACAGCCACACATCGATCAAGACGCATCCAACACATGGCTAAGAAAAGGCAATATATACAGTGAGACGGAAGGATTCATGATTGCAATACAGTATCAAACAATAAACACCAGATATTACAGTAAGCATATTATTAGAGATCCCAATACCACAACAGATAAATGCAGACTTTGCAAACAACAAATAGAAACAGTAGATCACATCACAAGTGGATGTACAATACTAGCAAATACAGAATACCCGAGAAGACATGACAATGTAGCAAAAATAATACATCAACAGCTTGCCTTACAACATAAACTTATAAAACAACACCTTCCCACATACAAGTATGCACCACAAAATGTACTGGAGAATGATGAATACAAATTATACTGGAAAAGAACCATTACAACAGATAAAACAACACCACATAACAAACCTGACATCATACTCACCAATAAAAAGAAGAAATTAACACAACTAATGGAAATATATATACCCAATACAACAAATATACAAAAGAAAACAGGAGAAAAAATTGAAAAATACATCCAACTGGCTGAGGAAGACAAGGACATGTGGCATCAGAATAAAGTTGACATTATACGAATTATACTATCAACTACAGGAGTCATACCACACAATATCCACCAGTACATCAATACAATACAGCTACATCCAAACTTATATATACAATTACAGAAATCCGTAATTATTGATACATGTTCAATTACCCGAAAGTTCCTAAATGCAATATAACATATACCGTACAGTTAAAAGGAAGTGACGCTTGATCAAGGTCCGCGTCACTTTCCATTTTTAACCAGTCGTAACGTCTGAGAAAAAAACTATAAAATAATAACACAATATAAGAGAAATCGGGCCTTGTACGGAAAGATTTCAGTGTTCGTTTCCCTCATGCACTGGTCGAGAGTGCAACGGTAGAGAAACAGCTTGAAGGTGGTTCGATAATCCCCCTACCAGGCACTTGATTCTGCATTGCAGACCAATCGTGCAGATACAGAGGCAGATAATTTGAAATCTGCCGCTCCCAAATTTGAGTGCATTGCCCTGACTACTGCTCCACCTCGTCCGATGCCGGCTAATGTCCCGGTTAGAGCGATAGCACCCTCGTGGTTATGTCTGAGAGAGAGAGAGAGAGAGAGAGAGAGAGAGAGAGAGAGAGCGTAATAGGGAGCGTAACAATGTACGTTCCACTCTTCCTGTAATTGTAGGGTCATCGCTCTCAAAATAACCTGCAACGATTAAATGCGTTAACAAGCGAGCTGTTGAACGCTCTCACATTTGTACCAACGATTAAACGTTTGTCTGCCCTTTGATTCTACAATGTTTGCCACACATTGTCACTTTTATTGCAATTTACATGATGCATTTATGTATTTTGTGTGACTTCTGCTGGAATCCACGTGTCACTTAAATGTACAGCTTGTTTCAAACCCGATTCTTCATTCTGTTTTTGTAAAATATTTTACTATTGTGTGTCTTTCTCGCAGCTGTGCCTGGAATTTAACACGTGACGATTCATCTGTTAGGGATAGTTAAAAACATAATCTTACAAGTATACTGATTTTCTGTATGAATAGTTTTTGGTGATCTTCGAAATTCATTGTGAGTGAGAAAAACAGTGAAGTATTCGCAGAGGTTCCGGTTTTTGTACTGGCACGGTGTGGCAGAAATAGCTTACTAGTAAACATTTCTCCAAACACTAAACGGAAAATTTACTCTGAGAAATTTGCTTCCTATGTCCTGTGGCAAGTATTTCCCTTATGATCGTATCCGTCCGTATTTGCACTACATCGACCTCATCAACTTTTAACATTTTGCAAGCAGACTGCATCACCTTCCGCGTCGACACTTTCGGTTCTTTCGCTTGTTCACCGTCAGCATATTTGATCACTTTAACAGCAAGCAGTCGCTCCTACCCGAGCTCACTTTGCGTGCTTGCACTCTGAAGTAATAACGTGAATTACTTGGAACTGGAACGCGAGCTTTTATTACGCCATGCTGTCATGTGCCTTGCTGGATCAACATGCGGCGTAGTCAAACATTAGAGACAAAAGTCCTGTACCTCCGGTGCTCCTCAGCTTTCGTATCTGGAACATCACTTTGCTGCAGAATTCAAGAACGTATTCTCAGCTCGAATATAATAAATATTCTTGAGACAGAAAAGCTTCTATCCTAAAATCAGAACTGATTTAGAACGCACCACTCGTGGGAGATACAGATCATCTCTTTTCTCGCGGGATATGTTGCGATACATGGATGAAGGGCACGAGGCAGATTCGGTTTCCTGGATTTCCAGAAAGTGTTTGACATCGCACCCCACTGCAGACTGATAACGATGGTCTGAGCATAGAGAATAGGTTCCGAGATACAAAAGTAGCAGGAAGACTTCTCAAGTGACAGAACGCAGTATGCTGTACTCGACAGCGAGTATCATCACGACAATCGTATCGGCAAGACTGCCCAAAGAAGTTTTCGTCCTCTATACAAGGTGGTCCATTGATCGTGACAGGACCAAATATTCCACGAAATAAGCGTCAAACGAAAGAACTACAAAGACGAAACTTGTCTAGCTTGAAGGGGAAAAACAGATGGCACTATGGTTGGCCCGCTAGATGGCGCTGCCATAGGTCAAACGGATATCAGCTGCGTTTTTCTAAAATAGAAACCCCATTTTTTTATTAAATATTTGTGTAGTACATAAAGAAATATGACTGTTTTAGTTCGACCACTTTTTTCGCTTCGTGATAGATGGCGCTGTAATAGTCACAAACATATGGCTCAAAATTTTAGGCGAACAGTTGGTAACAGGTAGGTTTTTTTTAATTAAAATACGGACGGTAGGTACGTCTGAACTTTTTATTTCGGTTGTTCCAATGTGATACATGTACCTTCGTGAACTTATCATTTCTGAGAACTCATGCTGTTACAGGGTGATTACCTGTAAATACCACATTAATGCAATAAATGCTCAAAATTATGTCCGTCAACCTCAGTGCATTTGGCAATAGGTGTAACGACATTCCTCTCAACAGCGAGTAGTTCACCTTCCGTAATGTTCGCACATGCATTGACAATGCGCTGACGCATGTTGTCAGGCGTCGTCGGTGGATCACGATAGCAAATACCCTTCAGCTTTCCCCACAGAAAGAAATCCGGGGACGCCAGATCCGGTGAACGTGCGGGCCATGGTATGGTGCTTCGACGACCAATCCCTCTGTCATGAAATATGCTATTCAATACCGTTTCAACCGCACGCGAGCTATGTGCCGGACATCCATCATGTTGGAAGTACATCGCCATTCTGTCATGCAGTGAAACATCTTGTAGTAACATCGGTACAACATTACGTAGGAAATCAGCATACATTGCACCATTTAGATTGACATCGATAAAATGGGGGCCAGCTATCCTTCCTCCCATAATGCCGCACCATACATTAACCCGCCAAGGTCGCTGATGTTCCACTTGTCGCAGCCATCGTGGATTTTCCGTTGCCAATAGTGCATATTACGCCGGTTTACGTTACCGCTGTTGATGAATGACGCTTCGTCGCTAAGTAGAATGCGTGCAAAAAATCTTTCATCGTCTCGTAATTTCTCTTGTGCCCAGTGGCATAACTGTACACGACGTTCAAAGCCGTTGCCATACAATTCCTGGTGCATAGAAATAGGGTACGGGTGCAATTGATGTCGATGTAGCATTCTCAACACCGACGTTTTGGAGATTCCCGATTCTCACGCAGCTTGTCTGCTACTGACGTGCGGATTAGCCGCGACAGCAGCTAATACACCTACTTGGGCATCATCATTTGTTGCAGGTCGTGTTTGACGTTTGACATGTGGTGAACACTCCGTGTTTCCTCGAATAACGTAACTATCCGGCGAACGGTCAGGACACTTGGATGGTGTCGTCCAGGATACCGAGCAGCATACATAGCACATGGCCGTTGGGCATTTTGATCACAATAGCCATACATTAACACGATATCGACCTTTTCCGCAATTGCTAAATGGTCCATTTTAACACGGGTAATATATCACGAAGCACATACCGTCCGCACTGGCGGAATGTTACGTGATACCACATATTTATACGTTTGTGACTATTACGGCGCCGTCTATCACAAAGCGAAGAAAGTGGTCCAACTAAAACATTTATATTTATTTACGTACTACACGAATATGTAATAAAAATGGGCGTTCCTATTTAAAAAAACGCTGTTGATATCCGTGTGACCTATGGCAGCGCCATCTAGCGGGCCAACCATAGCGCCGTCCGGTTTCCCCCTTCAGGCTAAACGAGTTTCGTTCTTTGTAGTTTTCTCGTTTGATGCTGATTTCGTGAGATATTTGGCCCGGTCACTATCAATGACCACCCTGTATAGTTAATTGATCAGATTGGGTGAGCAACGATCTGCGTCTGTTTGCTGATGACAGGCATCTTACGGGAAAGTATTGTCGTGGATTGTCTGTGAAACGATACAGGATGATTTAGACAGAATTTCTATTTGATGTAATGTGTGGGCGCTAGCTCTAAATGTGAATTAATGTGGTGAATAAGAAAAACAATTCTGTAATATTCGATTACAATATCAGTAGTGTGACGATTGACACAGTTACGCCAATTAAATTTCTAGGCGTTATGTCGGAAAGCGACATCAAATGCAGCGAAGGACGGTGGTAAACAAGCGTAGCTCACCTACACAGGACACCGCGTATGGAACACTTCTACGACCCATTCTTGAGTACAGCTTGAGTGTTTGGGATCCCCTCCAGTGCACATTTAAGGAAGACATCGAAGCAACTCAGAAGCGTGTTGCTAGATTTGTTACCGGTATGTTCGATGGGAATCCCTGGTGGGAAGACGATGTTCTCTTCACGAAATTCTGTAGGGAACAGGCTTTTACAGCTGACTGCAGATGATGCTACTGTGACCAACGCTCAAGGACCACAAAGACAAGTGGCATTAGGGATCGTACGGAGGAATATATACAGTAGTTTCTCCCTAGCTCCATTTGCGAGTGGAATAGGAAAGAATTCCTTAGCCGGCCGGTGTGGCCGATCGGTTCTAGGCGCTTCAGTCTGGAACCGTGCGACTGCTACGGTCGCAGGTTCGAATCCTGCCTCGGGCATGCATGTGTGTGACGTCCTTAGGTTAGTTAGGTTTAAGTTGTTCTAAGTTCTAGGGGACTGAAGACCCCAGGTGTTAAGTCCCATAGTGCTCAGAGTCATTTAGAGCCAGAATTCCTTAATATTCGTTTAATTTTACCAGATTGGGCTTCCCTTTCTCCATTCCTATCCCTTCCACTAAACTAATATGAGTTGCCCCTCTACCTAACTCACATCCTGGGTACGCCCTTCTTTATGATATCTAACAAAGCGCACCTCATTCAATCCCAGTTCTAAGAGGAAGTGCGCGGAAAGGGTGCTACCTGTATAAAACAACTGAGCTCCGAATAGCAAACGGGTTACTGATTTTTGTGGAGACTAAAGTCCAGCCTTCATCCAGCAGTGTAGCTTCCTCATTTTCATCAGACAGCTGAAATCAGCATCTCACACCGGCAACCTTCTCAGGAGCACGAATGAATTCTTTACCATGCGCAGATTCCATTGTTTACAAATGTTTTTATTTCCTTCTAAGCGAGATACACTTGTCATGTACACGGAAACCACACCGCTGTCTGTTTTTTTATGGAATAAGGAATACCTACAAAGCCGAGAACAGCAAACACACGGGAAACTAAAATTTGTGCCGAAAGCGAGAGAGGACGCGTGGGAGACAACAGTAGAGAGGGAGATATAGATGGTGCAAGGGTTGTGAGAGGAACCTAGAAATATCGCGGGCGCTGTGCGGCGAGCGGGTTGGAACGGGGTCGCCGTGGCGCGACAAAAGGGAACCGGCGACGCCGCGTGGGGAAACAAATTGAATCGGATTAGGCGGCGAGGCGTGGTGGGGCGCGGCGGTAGACAGACAAGCCGCCCACGGCTGGCGCACAGTATTTCTGGGATTAGGTGCGGGCCGGGAGGCTGCCCAGACAAATGTTTGGCCTGCAGGTAGTGCTGGGCCGGTGGCCGGTGGCTGCGGCGCACGGCCAGCGTCCACTAACACCTGCCGTCGTCCGCATTCGCAACACCGTCCACTTCCGCATTCACAACAGTGCCCAAGCGGTCGTACTTGTGACGTGTGCAGCGAATCTACAGCTACATATGCGTAGTACAGGAATATCAGTAGCTCGTCCTATTGCTTTCGCAGCGTGCGGTCTCCATGCCCGCGGCGTGGGTGACAGGAGAACCGTAGTACATATATTTCTTGATGCAATAATTTACCAACAGCCTTACGTATTATTGAAATTTATTTATGAACTTCTTATGTGCTACCAGTTTCGGCCTTACATCGATGCCATCTTCAGGCCCCACACGTCATAATAGTAAAATCGCTATACACGGAAGGAGCCATACAACTGGATCCGTGAATCAAATCGCTATACAACAGCTCTTGGTGGCCAGGCGATTTTACGACTATGACGTGTGGGGCCTGAAGATGGTATCAATGTAATGCCGAAACTGGTAGCACATAAGAAGTTCATAATATAAATTTCTACAATACATACGGCTGTTGGTAAATTATTGAATCAAGAAATACATGCTAGCCGCTGTACCACACCCCATAATGGATCAACAAAGAAGCAGTAAATATAGTTCGGTTTGTCGCGTCAGATATTTCTCACGTACGTAACATAACGCTTAAAAAGGAAAGTATATTACACACTTATTAGCGGATGCTGAAACTGCCTCCCTATGTTCTTCAAGCATGTCTGACACCTTCTTAGGAAACTGCTCGTTACACTATGCAGTTATTTCTGAGAAACGACAGCTTATTCTTGACAAATTTGGTTGAAAGTTCATCTAAAGTGTGTGGATTTGGTTTGTATACTTTCTCTTTTAATGCCGCCTAGAGATAAACATTGCAGGGAGCTAAATCGGCGGAGGCCATATGTTGACAGAGTTATCACTATCTTCAAACACGTCAAGAATTTCCAGTAATGGGAAGTTGACTGTATGCGCCATCGCAAAGTCATGCTGAAATGTCGCGAAAGTACGTTCTCTCTCACTTAATTGACCAAAAAAGGCCACAAAATGTTTTCCATGTATCTCTTACCGTTAACTGTTTCTTAAAAAAAAGGCTCTATCTTTCTCTCACTGCTAATATTGCACATACGCCAATTTTTTGATGATGCAGGGGTGCCTCGTGTATTACGTCAGGCTTTCCAGAATGCAAATAATGGTTATTTTGTTGATTAACGTATCCTAATTCGTCCGGAAACGTAGTTAGGTGAGGTCCAATTTCTACGTCACGCACCCTCTTCAAAATCCATACGCAGGACCATCCAGTCTAAGTTCTTCCACTGCTGTTACGTTATATGGCTGTGGTTTCGGTAAGTTTGTAGCCATTTGAATAGAGCCGCAGTAAGTTCCCATTTGCTTAGAAAGACGTCGAACTGATTTTCTAGGGTACCTTCCCATAGCATGCCCAATGTTATCCAGAGTTTCTTCTGTGAGTAATGTACGTGGTTGTCTATGTTTCCTGCCAAGAAAAGTTCCCAGTTCGCGAAATTTATTTATGAATCGATGAATCGCACTTCTATTACAAACCTGAACATTAGTAAATTCCTCTTGAAATAAGAATCATACATCATTTCTCTTTGGCGAATAGAATGCTTGAATTCGGCATTTCACTTGAAGCACATTCATTCGTTGTACTGCGTCGCCTATCTGCACAAAGAAAGGCCTCGCAGCAAAGGGAAAAACACTAGCCGCTAGCGCCGCCCTGACTAGTTCCCCGTCGGGCGATTTCATTAAGGATTGTTTACCCTGTGCATTTGGAAATTTGTGGTATGGTCTTATGGGACCAAACTGCTGAGGCCATCGATCCCTAAGCCTACACAGAACTTAATCTAACTTAAACTATGGACAACACACACACCCATGCCCGAGGGAGGACTGGAAACTCCGACGGGCGGACCCTGTGTATTCTGCAACCTACCGTACAGTACTACTTGAATTTCGCCCTTAACTGTTCCATTCACGAATGGTCCGTGGAAAGAACGACTGTTGGTGATCCATCTTACGAGCTCTGATTATCTCGTCGTGGACGTTTCGCGAGACGTCTGTCGGAGGACGCAACACGTTCCGCGACACTTTTTCGACCGTCCACGCTAGGAATTTCACCAGCAATCCTCACCATGATGCACAACGTCTCTCATGCCATAGGAATTCATTGAGCATTCCAGTAACGCTCTCGCACCTACTAAACTATCTCGTCTCTCTCTACTTTGGATCTTCTTCAACTCTGCTCGTAATCCTACTTGGTAAACGACTCAAAATGATTATCAACAATAACTCTTCGAATGTGTGTTTTGCAAGTCACTTCTTTCGTGTCTGAATTGCAGTTTCATTACAATTGTTCCAATGCATATCAGCCTGCCATCTTCTTTTGATATTGCTGCTTTTATGTGATCATTACACCTTAGATCTCTGCGGTCAGTTCCTACTCTGTGTTTTAGAGTCGTTGCTATTTCCAGTGCGATTTCATAAGCAGCTTAATGGAATGGTACTACACCTCTCACCTATCTGTGAACAACAGGTTACACTTCTATGAGAATACAGGCTTTCTCGGTGAACCTTGATGGTAAATTCTTCTCGGGTTGACAGCCGAGTCAATGCGTCGTTCTCCGGTAACATTTCAGCACGTTTCTTACTTGCCATTCTCAGGCGAAGTCTTCGGCTGAAGATGGCAACGACGCATTGACTCGGCTGTCAACCAGAGAAGATTTTATCATCAGGTTACATTTCTTTCCATTTAGGGTCAACTGTCATCGCTGCACCAACCATCGATCCTCCTCAGGTCTCCCTACACTTTACCATAGTCTTCCGGCATTGTAGCTTTCTCTTAACAACAAAATATTTTGCAAGAAGCCTCATCGAGCTTCCGGCGTTATGCAGTTTATCATTTACCCATGTAGGAAACAGTAATGGCCTTACAACATTCCCTTGGGATACCCTAGAAACTTCCTGCACATCTGTCGATTCCGTCCTGTTAAGAATAACGTCAGTATGGCACTCAGTAAGTACGTCTTTTGTTATTTTGATTATAAAATGATTTATACTGCTTCAGTCACCTTCTTAGTAATATCTAATTAGCACGACGCATTTTGGCAGCATGCTGCCATTATTAGGTGCCTTTTAGTTACATTTAGGGAAGAGCCGCGCAAACTGACCAAGCTAAGGTATCTTTATTTTTAAGCTCATTGGCAGCAGACGGAAACGAGTAGAAATAAGAGAATATAATCTGCTACTGTTGAAGTATGGTACGGAGTAGTTAAATTACCTTAGGATCGAATTAGGTACCTTCAGTACCTTATGATCAAATCTAGCACTTTCAGTGATTCAATGTTCACAAAGTGGCAAAATGTCCTCTTAGTGTCAAACACAAAAATAAGTGAGAAACAAATTGATTTAACAAAGAACCAAATACCTTTTTTTTTTGTAAAATACGATTCGAATTAAATTATTTACATTTTCCACAAATAAAAGTCAAACTATGCTCCTAAACTCCTGTACAGAGTTCGTGGGTTCAGAGGGAACACAGTTGCCATAAATTTCATCCATGTTATACCCTTGAATTTCAAAATGCTGTCGGTTGGCAGAACGTGCGCTCTCTGCCTTCATCTTTTTCCTTAAAAAGAGCTCTTCTAGAGTTGGTTATCCTGGTCTTCGTACTCCTCTTTTTACTGCCTTTCTTCTCTCCTGCTTCTTTCTATTTTTCTTTTTTCTATTTTCTTTTTCTTCCCTTTGTTTATTTAGCGATTCCACGTCACTCTCATTATAACATTCAAAAAAATGGTTCAAATGGCTCTGAGCACTATGGGACTCAACTGCTGAGGCCATTAGTCCCCTAGAACTTAGAACTAGTTAAACCTAACTAACCTAAGGACAGCACACACATCCATGCCCGAGGCAGGATTCGAACCCGCGACCGTAGCGGTCTCGCGGTTCCAGACTGCAGCGCCAGAACCGCGCGGCCACTTCGGCCGGCTAAGAACATTCAGTAAGTATCGCCACGCACCCCTTCTTTCAGCCGCTGCTTTTATGTTTTATCCCTACATAAAACGGTCAGAAGCACTAGCACGATGGCCGCTTCGCCAGCATTAACGCTGTTTTATACACTCTGATAACTTGACTGAACTTTCAGTAACTGAAGGACGATTATAGACTCAAGATCTGGCACTTTCAACACAATTTGAGTAAAAAGACGTAAGTCACATTCTCTCTACACAATAAATATACAAACTGAGCAGTTACGTTACATCAGCATAACTGAAACAAAAAAATTAATAAAACTCTGTGGGACAGCAATGCAGTCTTCATGGGATGACTGGGTCCTCCAGGGAGCATAATGTAATACACTTCGCACGCCGTATCAGCACCTTGTTGCCCCAAGTACCCCCTGGCCACTTTACCCGCCTTGACCTCTTTTCGTGGCTCTCCTCTACGTTATATTAAAGTGAAGTGTAATTATGTTCA
This sequence comes from Schistocerca americana, assembly GCF_021461395.2. Classification (NCBI taxonomy): domain Eukaryota; kingdom Metazoa; phylum Arthropoda; class Insecta; order Orthoptera; family Acrididae; genus Schistocerca; species Schistocerca americana. The sequence goes on along the minus strand of NC_060119.1, from coordinate 432,294,858 downwards.
TTTGCTATGTGTGCCAGTGACGTTGTTTGTATATTAAGTAATTTGCATGTTTAGATTATTTCTTTGCTACGCTTACTTACACTTTTGTTAAACATTTAGTTACCTGGCGCATAGAGCACGGTGAAAAACAGATAGCACTTTCACCTACATATGTTAACATTATCTCAAACAGTCTTAGCTGCTCGGGTGAACTAGATTCAACTGCCAAGACAGTAACATACGGTGAAAATGAATGCTTCTCTATCTAGATGTATTTAGGTCATGGCACATATTAGATAGTACTATTACTTGGTGAAGTCATTTTTCTATTCTTAAAGACAGTATTTTCAGTAAACTAACCGTTCAAGGTTGGTCAAGCTTTTGAAGAAATTAATATTTTTTACTTTGTGAGTTATCATTTAGTAACGTGTTACTATGTACTTTGCACTGTGCCATTAATCTCGAATTCTTCATACAAGTCCATTTGGTGTCGTTATCCATCTTATGTGACATATAAAAATCATCCACGATAACATGGAATGGGTGGCCAGTGTCATTTATGTGACTGGCTACTGCTGTTTTACTACAATTATTGTAGTAAGCATTAAAGCATATCCTGTTCCTTTTCTGGAAGTGTGTCCCAGTTTAGCAAACATAGAGGGCTTTGCACGTAGTTACCATTTTATAATTGCCACATTGCTTGTGTTTATTTGTCTGCGTGCTTATCTTGTCTCTTAGTGTGTTGTAGCTTGTTACGTGTTGTGAAGGCAGTGTTAACTTTGAGCGGTCTGGACATTTTCGCAGCTTTTTAGGATAGTTTTCCTGGATGCAAGCAGTGCGTTTCTTTTTAATTTTCCGTCTGGCAGTTGGTTTCTTATCGTTTTGTTTTTTTGTAAAGTTATCAATAGGTGTTTCATTGTAGCCATTTGCTGCAGCTGTTTGTTTGATTCTACTGACTTCGTCAAGGTTTCCATGTTCAGCCACTGGTTCTATAGCTGTCTTTTAACTAGTGCTCTGCAGTCAGCGTATTGGTGTGTCGTGGGGTGGCAGTATAAGCTGCCTATTGTGGTGTTTGTTGTTGTTTCTTTCCTTTGGATTTTGAACGTGGGCAAAATATTCACTTCATTGATATTTAGGTCTGCCAAGCAGATGTTACCCTTGTCTTCATATTCAACATTGTATTTTATACACAACTGGCCATTAAAATTGCTACAACAAGAAGAAATGCAGATGATAAACGCATATTCACTGGACGAATATTTTATACTAGAACTGACAAGTGATTACATTTTCACGCAATTTGGGTGCATAGATCCTGAGAAATCAGTACCCACAACAACCAACTCCGGCCGTAAAAACGGCCTTGATACGCCTGGGCATTGAGTCAAAACGAGCTTGGATGGAGTGCACTGCTACAGATGCACATGCAGCTTCAACACGATACCACAATTCATCAAGCGTAGTGACTGGCGTATTGTGACGAGCCAGTTGCTCGGCCACCATTCACCAGACGTTTTCAGTTGGTGAGAAATCTGGAGAATGTGCTGGCCAGGGCAGCAGTCGAATATTTTCTCTATCCAGAAAGGCCCGTACAGGACCTGCAACATGCTGTCGTGCATTATCCTGCTGAAATGTTGGGTTTCGCAGGGATCGAATGAAGGGTAGAGCCACGGGTCGTAACACATCTGAAAAGTAACGTCCACTGTTCAAAGTGCCGTCAATGCTAAAAAGAGGTGACCGAGACGTGTAACCAGTGGCACCCCATGCCATCACGCCTGGGATACACCAGTATGGCGATGACGAATACACGCTTCCAATGTACGTTCACCACGATGTCACCAAACACGGATGCGACCATCATGATGCTGTAAACAGAACCTGGATTCATCCGAAAAAATGACGTTTTGCCATTCGTGCACCCAGGTTCGTCGTCGAGTACACCATCGCAGGCGCTCCTGTCTGTGATGTAGCGTCAAGGGTAACCGCAGCCATGGTCTCCGATCTGATAGTCAATGCTGCTGCAAACGTCATCGAACTGTTCGTGCGGATGGTTGTTGTCTTGCAAACGTCCCCATCTGTTGACTCAGGGATCGAGACGTGGCTGCACTATGCGTTACAGCCATGCGGATAAGATGCCTGTCATATCGACTGCTAGTGATACGATGCCGTTAGGATCCAGCACGACATTCCGTATTACCCTCCTGAACCCATCGATTCCATATTCTGCTAACAGTCATTGGATATCGACCAACACGAGCAGCAATGACGCGATACGATAAACCGCAATCGCGATAGGCTACAATCCGACCTTTATCAAAGTCTGAAATGTGATGGTATGCATTTCTCCTTCTTACACGAGGCATCACAAGAAGGTTTCGCCAGGAGGCAACGCCGGTCAACTACTGTTTGCGTATGAGAAATCGGTTGGAAACCTTCCTCATATCAGCACGTTGTAGGTGTCGCCACCGGTGCCAAACTTGTGTGAATGCTCTGAAAAGCTAATCATTTGCACATCGCAGCATCTTCTTCCTGTCGGCTAAATTTCACGTCTGTAGCACGTCATCTTCGTGGTGTAGCAATTTTAAAGCCCAGTAGTGTATTTCTGTCCAGTTTATTGAGTGTGTCGTATATGTTCTTAATCTCATTTGTGCCACCACCTGCCAGGGACAATGAGTAATGACCATTATGTTTACAATAAATTATTTTATCCATGCAATTTGATTATATTGCAAGAGTTTTCTGCTCAGGGTGGTTCATATAAACATTTCAAGACAAAAAAACGACCTACATCGGAGAGTTATACAAACCGTTCACAAATTGATGTTCATGCAAGTATCCACAAAAAATGCAAACCTGTAAGCTTTCGTCGCCGATGGATAAATATATCAAGCTGCAGTGCATTTACATAGCGCAGCTGGCTAGGATAGTAAACTGGGGACATGCAGATACCAGGGCATAAACTCTTTGCGAATTTCATTCCGTATACTCAGCTGGACGTTAACTATGCCTCGCAGAGAGGCGCGTGAACAGCATACACGGAAATCAGCATTTGAGAAAGGACGTGCAGACAGGAGTAGCCGGCGAATTGGTCAACGTTTGAATAAGAGCTCTGCCACTATTCGACGATGTTGGAAGGAGTGGATGACCTACGGCCAATCCCAGCATCAAGTAAGAAGCAGGCTATCTGAAGAGACAACTGAACAAGCGGAGCGAGCAATTATCAAAGAGACACTTAGAGGCCCGGACTCATCATTATCATCGACCCGACGCTCAACTGTAGCTTCAGTTACCGCAAGAACCAGATGGCTGAGTTCACGGTGAACTTTACGTAGACTACCAGTGACCTCTGTACAGCACCAAGCCCATTTGTACAGGTGTTGGGCATATTCGGTCTGGAACCTCATTGACTGAAGTAGAACTGTCATCAGTGATAAGTCTTGCTTCGAACTGAGCCCCTTAGACCACCCAAGACGTGTCTGGCAAAAGCACCAGTCGACATCATTCACTGATGAACAGATAAAGAAGCTCTTGTCACGAGATGATAAATGACTGAATGTGGACGGCAGCTATGTGGAGAACTAGTGTTCAGCTGTAAGTAGCCCTTGTATACAGGCAATGAAACAAGCAAATAATCCCGTCGAACATAGGTCTGAAAAACAGTAGTTTCCCAGATACGACGTATTACGGCTAAGTGCATGAACACCTTATAAAAGGAAATCCGAGGATCCATAGTGCACATACAGTTGAGGACAAACACGCAGCTGTTGTTCCATAAGGCCTCCTTCACTGTGAAGGCAGTCCTCAGCAGGTCTCCTCATGGACGCCCGTACACTTTCAAATATCGTGTGTTCCAAATACACTGACAATCACCCAGAATGCGTTCTCGAAATCCATCCACTCTATTAAACGGTCTGGAATACACCTCAGCGTTTATGTATGTCAACACAAAAATATTAAAAAAGGGTTCAAGTGGGGCGACGTGAGAGACTATGTTATTAGCGAGATACGACCGATACAGCTGTTGCAGATGATTCGTGTTACGTATTACCCACATAAAAGTGTCGCAGTACATTACTATGCACGTTCCACATACTCATCATTTTACCATAAGAAACTTTATCCAAATAATCGATTAGCTTATGTTGCAGGAAATGAAGGTACACATGACCAGTAAGTCGGCCAGATAGAAAATGTGGCCGTATCGCGGAAACAATTGATTTCCGGATCTACATTGTTGGAATAATTTATTGCAATATCTTGCCGGCCGAAGTGGCCGAGCGGTTCTAGGCGCTACAGTCTGGAACCGCGCGACTGCTACGGTCACAGGTTCGAAGCCTGCCTCGGGCATGGATGTGTGTGACGTCCTTCGGTTAGTTAAGTTTACGTAGTTCTAAGTTCTAGGGGACTCATAACCTCAGAAGTTTAGTCCTATAGTGCTCAGAGCCATTTGAACCATTTTTTTTGCACTATCTTCTATAATTCAGCATTTTTATTGTAATCATTCAATAACCTAGATAAATTGAGCTGATTATCCTCTGTTTCTAGCCCGTCGCTGTGGCCGAGCGGTTCTAGGCGGTTCAGTCAGGAACCGCGCTGCTGCTACGGTCGTAGGTTCGAATCCTGCGTCGGACAAGGAAGTGTGTCGTGTCCGTAGATTATTTAGGTTTCAGTAGTTCTAAATCTAGGGTACTGATGACCTCAGATGTTAAGTCCCATAGTGTTTAGAGCCATTTAGAGCCCTCTGTTTCTGTTGGAAGCAAGTATGCACAATAGCTTATATCAGTTATTTTATTCTATTGATTTATTTATATAAAATGAGTTATTTACACTTTAACACTTTCTTAAAGAACCGGGTGGAAATGTATATGTTATACGATTTGTTTTTCTTTTCTGAACCATTAGTATTAATCTCGGAAATGTAGAAATGAGTAACAGTTAAGTTGGAACATCATCTCCTTCATGCTTGATACAAAAATTGATCACAGGACTTATCTCCACAGCGGTGCGACGAGGAGCAAAATCATCCTGAAAAATTCAACTGGAAACACCTCCAAACTGGCGTCGTATTGTCGTCATAAGTTTCTTTTCAAGGGTGTAGATGTATAGGTCTGCACTGGCTGTGCCGCTTATGGAATCCAGATGACCTACTATGTGCATCCCCAGACCATCTGTCCTGTTGGATGCGTGGTTGTTCGTTTTATACACGAATGCAAAAATTCGTCACCTGCTCTGCAATGCACGAACACTTTGCCACCAGAGCCTTGCAGATACATTTTAGACTCATTTGAAAAGATTATTCTATTACACATCTTCGGCGTCCATGTCACATGTGCCTTTTCCCATGTTATACGCTGTTGTCGCATTGCTTTTATCGATAAAGGCTTCTTTCTATGTCGACAGGCAACGAGTCAAGCTTCCAGGAGTCTTGTCTCTATTAGTTCTACTGGTTAGTGAGATGTCACAAATTTCTTCGCATTCTCGCTTTAGTTCAGTTGATGACGGATGACAATCCATGAGAGATAGCTTGTTCAATATCGTATGTTTTCCTACAGTAGACATCCTTTTCCTACCTCTCCCTTGCTCACCATCAAAATTCCGTTTCTCCTGGCATTTTTTCAGTAACCTCGAAATTGCACTCTAAGGATGGGAAAAACCACCCGCTTAAAACCGATACCGGCGCTTTCGTTCTGAATACTCGGTAAGTTTCGGTAGTTTTTTTGTTCTCGGTTTTAACACTTGCTTAAAAAGCCCAAATTTCAAGTAGCCATATCAGCAGTGCTAAAATTTTTCGTTTCTACATAACTCTTTGTTTAAGAAAAGAATAGCATTTAATAACGAAATATCCATTGGTTTGAAATATTGCGTTTTTACAAAAAAAAGTGGGAAAATTGATCAGTGCTCTTTTAATAACAATGCTGACTGAAACGAGCAATAAACGGATGGTATAACAACTGGTAAAGTATAGCTGAGACATTAACGTCCACCGGCCGCTGTGGCCGAGTGGTTGTAGGCGCTTCAGTCCGGAACCGCGCTGCTGCTACGGTCGCAGGTTCTAATCCTGCCTCGGGCTTGGATGTGTGTGATGTCCTTAGGTAAGTTAGTTTTAAGTAGTTCTAAGTCTAGGGGACTGATGACCTCAGATGTTAAGTCCCATAGTGCTTGGAGCCATTTGAACACTAATGTCCCAGTTGGCGCGTGTCGTGTAAGATACGGCTGTACGTGTTGTATGCAAGACTTGCCCTCATAGGGTAGTTTCTCGCTGAGGTCACCGGCCACCTGTTACGCTGCAGAATGCCACCAACCCTAGTCTGGAAATATTTTTAAGGAGTGACTTAGCAAGACAGTTCAGTGCTTCACTTGCTTTAAAAGATTAAAGATTCGTCTGGCATTTTATGAAATAATAAAATAAGGAAGGGAATTCTGATACCAGTAATAAATTCAAAGTACATAGTAACTGTAAAAAGTGGCTGATCGGTTGCCTTTATCTACATAATATTTGTTTATCTGCTTGTAACCATTGAAAGCGAACAAATTAAAAAGAAAAATAGAGTTCTTCTTCCACCCTTTAGCACTGATTACTCGTAATACCCAAATAATGGTGTAATCTACGGTTACACATTTACTTTTGAGCAGAGTTTCAAAAAATTACTATCAGTAGAAAAATACTGGTGATTCTTTGTAGTCTTCAGTCACTTATTACCTTTTCCTGAGAAACAGCGAACGGTGGACGGAGGAAGTTTCCTTTTATTTCCGTACTTGAATTAATATTTTGATTCTATATATCTTGAAATTGTGTGAGACACAATGTTTCAATCTTCGCTCGATTTCTACGTTTAGTGCAGGAAATACTATATATGAAAAACAGGAAATGGTCAATGCGAGCGGTTTTAATAGTCGGGTCAAGCTGACGTGAAAAGAAAACGATGTAACGGGAAACCGGTTGCTTCAACGATAACAGTTATCCCTATTGTAAAGTGGTTAAACTTATCTCTCTTGTGCTGAGACTAACTGATGCATAACCACGTATAGCAGCTTTCTTCTTTGACGTTAATTCCACTAACTTGCCCATCATTTAACTTCAATACGACAACACAAAACGACTGTAACAACACTGCTTCGTAGTAGATGAAACAGTGGCAACAAGGAGCTGGACATTGTTGGAAAAATGTGATACAAAATGAAACAATAAAGGCAAGAATATGTAACCGGCGATGTAAGAGCACGGGACTCATATAAACTAAAGCAAACAGGCTCCGAAAACTAAATTATGGCGTAATAATTCGTGACGCAATAAATGATTCCATCACTGGGTATTTGCTGGGATTATTTGCTTGTTTTATAATCCTCTTTTCTCTCCTTTTGTTTATACCTACACTGAGGTGACAAATGTCATGGGATAGCGATAGGCGCATTTACAGATGTCGGTACTATCGCTTACACAAGGTATAAAAGGGCAGTGTATTGACGGAGCTGTTATTTGTACTCACGTGATACGTGTGATTGATTTCCGGCGTGATTATGGCCGCATGACGGAAATTAACAGACCATTAACGGAAAATGGTAATTGAAGCTGGAAGCATTTTCATTTCGTAAATCGTCCTGTAGTTCAATATTCCGACATCCATAGTGCCAAAACTGTGCCGAGAAGCCGGCCGCGGTGGCCGAGAATTTCTAGGCACTTCAGTCCGGAACCGCGCGACTGCTGCGGTCGCAGGTTCGAATCCTGCCTCGAGCGTGGATGTGTGTGATGTCCCTATGTTACTTAGGTTTAAGTAGTTCTAAGTTCTGGGTGAGTGATGACCCCAGAAGTTAAGTCCCGTAGTGCTCGGAGCCATTTGAACCATTTGTGCCGAGGACACCAAATTTCAGGCATGGTCTCTCGCTAAAGACAACAAAGGGACCGACGGCCTCACATAAGGATCAAGAGTAGCGGCGTTGGGGTAGAGTTGTCAGTGCTAATAAACAAGCAACAATGCGTGAAATTACGACAGAAATCAAATTTCGGACGTATGACGAACGTTTCCGTTAGGACAGTGCTGCGAAATTTGGCGTTAATGGGCAATGGCAGCAGACAACCGACGCGAGTGGTGAGAGGTGATGGCATGGTTCGAGTGTGGCGTAGACCACACGAAGCTGTGAACCCAATTTGTCAATAACGCATTGTACAAGCTGACAGTGGCTCCTTAACCGTATGGGCTGTATCTACATCAAATGGACTGGGTCCTGTAATTCATCGACTAGTTGCGGACCATTTGCAACCATTCATGGACGTCATGTTCCCAGAGAACGATCGTATTTCTGTGGATGGTGACAATGCTCCATGTCACCAGGCCACAACTGTTCGCGATTGGTTTAAAGAACATTCTGTACAATTCACAAAATGGTTCAAATGGTTCTGAGCGCTATGGGACTTAAAGCTAAGGTCATCAGTCCCCTAGAACTTAGCACTACTTAAACCTAATTAACCTAAGGACATCACACACATCCATGCCCGAGGCAGAATTCGAACCAGTGACCGTAGCGGTCGCACGGTTTCAGACTGAAGCGCCTAGAACCACTCGGCCACTCCGGCTGGCCTGGACAATTCACGCGAATGATTTGGCGACACAGATTGCCCTACATGAATCCCATCGAACGTTTATGGTATATAATAGATAGGTGTCTGCCCCGATAGCTGAATGGTCAGCGTCACGGACTACCGTACTAAGGGGTCCGGGTTCCATTCCTGGCTGGGTCGGGGATTTTCTCCGCTCTGCGACTGGGTGTTGCGTTGTCTACATCATCATTTCATCCCCATCCGCGCGCAGGTCACCCAAGGCGGGCGGACCTGTCCCGTAGGGGCCTCCCGGTCGATGACGCCGAACGCTCATTTCCATTTTTTTTCATAGATAGGTCAGTTCGTTCAATAAATCCTCCACCGACAATACTTTCTCGGTTATGGACAGTTGTACAAGCAGCGTGGCTCAGTATGTTTCCAAAGGACCTCAAGCGACTTATTTAGTCTGTGCTAGTCGAGTTGATGCTCTACGCCGGGCAAGAAGGCATCCGACACAATATCACGAGGTATCCCGTGGCTTTTGTCACCTCAGTACATTATAATCAAACACCACGTACATCAAAAAGTGTAGCCGGCCGGAGTGGCTGAGTTGTTCTAGGCGCTACAGTTTGGAACCGCGCGACCGCTACGGTCGCAGGTTCGAATCCTGCCTCGGGGATGGATGTGTGTGATATCCTTAGTTTCGTTAGGTTTAAGTAGTTCTGCGTTCTAGGGGACTGATGACCTCAGATGTTATGTCCCATAGAGCTCAGAGCCATTTGAACCAAAAATTGTACCTATCCTTTAATGACCACCGGAGGTATTGAAAGCACCGTGATGACCGTGTTTTCGAAACTCGTTCTTGATTATACGCAATGGCTGGTGCTGCTGAGATGTGAGTATCTATGCAGTCGCAAAATTCATTTGCGTACCCCTTGTATGGCGTGCACACCAATGAGCCCTGGAATCCACTTTGATAATCGTGCTAATCCCGGACAGGTGCAGCGGGCCAGAAGCAGTGATGAATATGGAGGCGCAAAGCGCTGCAGGCTGCTCGCCTGCCGCCGGTGCACACGCGTAGCTCCGCCGCCGCGCTGCCCGTGATGGCTTTTTAATCAAATGAGGGCGCGCGCCGGGGCGCGCTTGTTGCACAGTGGAACAATCCACTGCGAGCTCGCCACCCCTTCTGTTCATCAGAGGCTTGGCGCCCGTCCGGGGGTGCGTTTTCACTCCCTCACAATACGTATTTGTCCGCGGCTGTCGCCTCGCCACAAAGACAAGCGCGTTCGTATCGCTTCATTACATTAGTGGCTCTCCGAAAGTTTCAGCAACACGATTACATTCGCAGTCTTACTTTCCAGTCATCATTACTGTCGAATAAGACAGGGTGCTGTCGGTTGCCCCCTAAGTAAGAGTTCACGCATCGCAAGTTTTATTCCACTCACATCGACTCGTGTAAAGATGTCCATCCCATAAAGCAGAAGCAGCGCACGATTATAGCCCACTTTACACTACTTGCCATTAAAATTGCTACACCAAGAAGAAATGCAGATGATAAACGGGTATTCATTGGACAAATATATTATATTAGAAGAGACATGTGATTACATTTTCACGCAATTTGGGTCAATAGATCCTGAGAAATCAGTACCCACAACAACCAACTCTGGCCGTAATAACGACCTTGATACGCCTGGGCATTGGGTCAAACAGAGATTGGATGCCGTGTAGAGGTACAGCTGCCCATGCAGCTTCAACACGATACCACGGTTCATCGAGAGTAGTGACTGGCGTATTGTGGCGAGCCAGTTGCTCGGCCACCTTTCACCAGACGTTTTGAATTGGTGAGAGATCTGGAGAATGTGCTGGCCAGGGCAGCAGTCGAACATTTTCGGTATCCAGAAAGACCCGTACAGGACCTGCAACATGCTGTCGTGCATTATCCTGAAATGTTGGGTTTCGCAGGGATCGAATGAAGGGTAGTGCCACGGGTCGTAACACATCTGAAATGTAACGTCCACTGTTCAAAGTGCCGTCAATGCGAACTAGAGGTGACCGAGACGTGTAACCATTGACACCCCATACTGTAACGCTGGGTGATACCCCACTATGGGGATGACGAATACATGCTTCCAATTTGCGTTCAACGCGATGTCGCCAAACACAGATGCAGCCATATTGATGCTGTAAACAGAACCTGGATTCATCCGAAAAAATGACGTTTTGCCATTCGTGCACCCAGGTTCGTCGTCGAGTACACCATCGCAGGCGCTCCTGTCCGTGATGCTGCGTCAAGGGTAACCGCAGCCATGGTCTCCGATCTAATAGTCAATGCTGCTGCAAACGTCATCGAACTGTTCGTGCAGATGGTTGTTGTCTTGCAAACGTCCCCATCTGTTGACTCAGGGATCGAGACGTGGCTGCACTATGCGTTACAGCCATGCGGATGAGATGCCTGTCATCTCGACTGCTAGTGATACGAGGCCGTTAGGATCCAGCACGACATTCCGTATCACCCTGCTGATCCCATCGATTCCATATTCTGCTAACAGTCATTGGATATCGACCAACACGAGCAGCAATGACGCGATACGATAAACCGCAATCGCGATAGGCTACAATCCGACCTTTACCAAAGTCTGAAATGTGATGGCACGCATTTCTCCTCCTTACACGAGGCATCACAAGAAGTTTTCACCAGGAGGCAACGCCGTCAACTGCTGTTTGTGTATGAGAAATCGGTTGGAAACTTTCCTCATGTCAGCACGTTGTAGGTGTCGCCACCGGCGCCAACCTTGTGTGAATGCTCTGGAAAGCTAATTATTTGCATATCAAAGCCTCTTCTTCCTGTCGGTTAAATTTCGCGAATGTAGCACGTCATCTTCTTGGTGTAGCAATTTTAATGGCCAGTAGGGTATTTCACTCACGTCTGAAGATGAAATAATTAGTAATAATATTCAGTTTACCACGGAGGAGGAGCCACATGGAAGGTTAAATTTTGTTCACGTGGAATTCTTTAAGAAAGAAGACCACGTATTTCACCGAATAATCGTGAACACACATCGTTACCTACACCGGGATTCGAGCCACCAGAGTTGCGTGACGTGACATCAAAATACCTCACCAGCGCGTTTCTCAGGAGTGGTTATTAGTCCACTGAAGTCATATAAGCGTTAAGACAACCGCACAAAAATCATAGGGAAGACAAGCGCCTGCGAAATCGAAATTTTTCTGCCTTTCACTAAGGATGTTATAGACCACATAGAAAAAATAATGAAAAAACGCAACACCGCGGTAATCTACAAACCTGCCATGATGATGTACGATCTCCCAAAATTTCGCCAAGGATGCTCGCAAAGCGCTGGAAAAACTGGAATTTGTAGCATTCCATGTAGTTGTGGGGAGGGGTGTATGGGTACTAAAAAAAACGGTGAAAAGAGCGCAACGATAGCTACAGAAGGGCGAAGATTCGCAGGTCAGCTGTTGCGGAACGTACTTTGCAGCCAGGAGACCACCATACTAATTTTGATATGATTCCCTTGCTGGCAGCCACATGCCGCTAGCGGCTACCATGAAAGGCTGTAGACAGAGGCCATAGAGATTGTTAAACACCCCAGGCATTTCAGTAGAAAGAAGGAAGGCACGAAATTGAATTACGTATGGAACCCAGTGCTCAAGAAAACGTATACCATTCTTTCATCATGGGTGACAGCAACAGCGGAAGACGGGAAAAGACGGCGGCCAATTGCGTTCGATTATTCGCAGGATTTGACGTCATGGCACGGCGCGGGAACAAGCGTAAACGGAATTTTTCGGTAGTCAGTAGCTAAAATGTTCAGATGTGTGTGAATTGCTAAGGGACAAAACTGCTGAGATCATCAGTTCCTAGACTTACGCACTACTTAAATTAACTTAATTTATGCTAGGACCAAAACACACAACACACACACACGCACACACACACACACACACACACACACACACACACACACACACACACACACACACGCCCGAGGTAGGACTCAAGCCTCCGGCGAGAGGAACGCCGAATGCGTGACATGGCGCCTCAAACCGCACGGCCACTGCACGTGGCATGTTAGTGGCTAGCCAGAGTGCGAATCGAACACTCAAAGAAGCTACGATCCCCCTTGAAAATGTCTTCCACAGGTCGGGATGAAACGTTGGGCTTTAGTGTGGAGTCCATTCAACCATGACATAATTGCCAAGATTATTTTATTAATTGTGGTATTTTCAGCCGTGAAAGTTTACATTTCACTACGGAATCACTACTGTAAAGACTTAGGCTGATATCTGACACCATATTGGCCATTATTATGCACAAAATTACTGGAAGAGGACACCACATTACTTACAAAATACTAATGTTGCCCATTCTTGATCACATTTGATGGGCTTATTTCAATAGTATTACAAGTCCATTAGTTCCACTTTTCTGCCTATAATGCTTCTGAAATTAATGATCCAAACACACAGGAAGAAAGGTTCATCTCTAGCAAGAAGCAATATGCTTGAATATTTCTGGTATCTCAAGTGATGATTTTTCAGCGCTCATTTAACTTTAGGACTCTGTATCTCAAGATGAACAAAAGTGGACTTGTACCACTACTGAAACAATCCCTTCATTTGTAGACCACAATTCCACTCAGAATACACTCCTGGAAATGGAAAAAAGAACACATTGACACCGGTGTGTCAGACCCACCATACTTGCTCCGGACACTGCGAGAGGGCTGTACAAGCAATGATCACACGCACGGCACAGCGGACACACCAGGAACCGCGGTGTTGGCCGTCGAATGGCGCTAGCTACGCAGCATTTGTGCACCGCCGCCGTCAGTGTCAGCCATTTTGCCGTGGCATACGGAGCTCCATCGCAGTCTTTAACACTGGTAGCATGCCGCGACAGCGTGGACGTGAACCGTATGTGCAGTTGACGGACTTTGAGTGAGGGCGTATAGTGGGCATGCGGGAGGCCGGGTGGACGTACCTCCGAATTGCTCAACACGTGGGGCGTGAGGTCTCCACAGTACATCGATGTTGTCGCCAGTGGTCGGCGGAAGGTGCACGCGCCCGTCGACCTGGGACCGGACCGCAGCGATGCACGGATGCACGCCAAGACCGTAGGATCCTACGCAGTGCCGTAGGGGACCGCACCGCCACTTCCCAGCAAATTAGGGACACTGTTGCTCCTGGGGTATCGGCGAGGACCATTCGCAACCGTCTCCATGAAGCTGGGCTACGGTCCCGCACACCGTTAGGCCGTCTTCCGCTCACGCCCCAACATCGTGCAGCCCGCCTCCAGTGGTGTCGCGACAGGCGTGAATGGAGGGACGAATGGAGACGTGTCGTCTTCAGCGATGAGAGTCGCTTCTGCCTTGGTGCCAATGATGGTCGTATGCGTGTTTGGCGCCGTGCAGGTGAGCGCCACAATCAGGACTGAATACGACCGAGGCACACAGGGCCAACACCCGGCATCATGGTGTGGGGAGCGATCTCCTACACTGGCCGTACACCACCGGTGATCGTCGAGGGGACACTGAATAGTGCACGGTACATCCAAACCGGCATCGAACCCATCGTTCTACCATTCCTAGACCGGCAAGGGAACTTGCTGTTCCAACAGGACAATGCACGTCCGCATGTATCCCGTGCCACCCAACGTGCTCTAGAAGGTGTAAGTCAACTACCTTGGCCAGCAAGATCTCCGGATCTGTCCCCCATTGAGCATGTTTGGGACTGGATGAAGCGTCGTCTCACGCAGTCTGCACGTCCAGCACGAACGCTGGTCCAACTGAGGCGCCAGGTGGAAATGGCATGGCAAGCCGTTCCACAGGACTACATCCAGCATCTCTACGATCGTCTCCATGGGAGAATAGCAGCCTGCATTGCTGCGAAAGGTGGATATACACTGTACTAGTGCCGACATTGTGCATGCTCTGTTGCCTGTGTCTATGTGCTTGTGGTTCTGTCAGTGTGATCATGTGATGTATCTGACCCCAGGAATGTGTCAATAAAGTTTCCCCTTCCTGGGACAATGAATTCACGGTGTTCTTATTTCAATTTCCAGGAGTGTATGTAAATAATTTCACAATAAATTCACAGATACAGGATTAATATGTAATATTGTAATTATTTAGTCACAAATGAAAACTGCTACAAAACCGAATGGTCTGCCTCGTGCAGATATGCATGTCAAGGAATCGAAGTCTGAAATCAACAGCCTTTGTTACAGCTCTCTGTCCTTTTCCGTCTGGGTCGTCAAATTGCGCAGGGGTTCTCTCCACTGCGGCAGGAGCCAGTTATGAGGCAAAATTTAATTCGCTTCCACATGAGGGAACCGTTTAAGCAACCAAAGGGATACGAGACGTTTAGCTTGCCGAGTGCGTTTCACTTGACCGTCTACGCATCAAGTTCATGGTAACAACGCAGAATACTACCCAAACAACCGGGTTCCACATAGGTAGTTTCTCATTATATCAAATTTCTCAACTTTGCTTTTTTAATCAAAGCAAGAAGTAAAAAATTAATATAATTCTGCTCAATCAGGATATGACCGATCAATCTGTCCCTTTATTTAGTCAACATGTTGCATAGTTTTCTTATCTTCCCCATTCTTTTCTGTACCTTTTCATTAATTATACAACCTAATCATTGCATATTTCTTTATTTTCCCGCACGATCGTAAGTAAGTATTACTTACGTTATTACACAATAAATATTAAAGAGCAGACCAGTGAGTAACTTCAGTCTAAGATCACTTAGGCCACAGACGATAACTTCAGTTTATCTGTGCCCTCCTTCCTCAGTCTATCTGTTTCTGAGGAAGGAGATGATGTCAAGAAACTTCCACCCTAGTGCTCTATTGAAGTTCAGGCGCATCCACTTTTTTCTCTGCCGTTAACAGTAATCTGATGTACTGAAGTTTTAATCAGGCGTTACGTGGAACCCTATACAATTGGTCGCATATCGAATAATACTATGAGAGGGATGAAGGTATCGTTGTTCAGGATCGCCAGTAAATTTAGATGAGAAAAGGATATGAAATACATGAAAGGTAAATGTGTAATGTCTCAGTATTCTGAGAATTCAACATCGATCATGTGAATCCTACTCACAGTTTTCTCACATGACTTAAATGGTTCAAATGGCTCTGAGCACTATGGGATTCAACTTCTGAGGTCATTAGTCCCCTATAACACAGAACTAGTTAAACCTAACTCACCTAAGGACATCACAAACATCCATGCCCAAGGCAGGATTCGAACCTGCGACCGCAGCGGTCTTGCGGTTCCAGACTGCAGTGCCTTTAACCGCACGGCCACATCGATCGGCCTCACATGACTTACTGAAAACTTTGGACAAAGGCAACCAGGTAGATGAAGTATTTCTTGATTTCAGAAATTCATTTCACTCAGTACTACACATAAACTTAGTCAAAAGTACCATCGTATGGGGTACCAAGTGAAACTAGTGACTGGATTGAAGACTTTTTGGTAGGATACAGCATGTTATCTCGGGTGGAGGGTCATTATCAGATGCAGAAGTAACTTCGAGTGTGCCGCTTGGAAGTATGTTGCTCAGTGTCAATCATGTTCATTTTAATGATCTTGTGGACAATATTGATAGTAACCTCGGCATGCCCTGCTAGCCGTGCGGTCTAACGCACTGCTTGCCGAGCGAGAGGACGAGCCGGTCCATGGCACGAATCCGCCCGGCGGATTAGCGACGAGGTCCGGTGTGCCGGCAAGCTTGTTGATAGTTTTTCAGTTTTCAGGCGGTTTTCCATCTGCCTCGGCGAATGCGGGCTGGTTCCCTTTATTCCACTTCAGTTACAATATGTCGGCGATTGCTGCGCAAGCACTGTCTCCACGTACGCGTACACCATAATTACCATAATTACTCTACTACGCAAACATTGGGGTTACACTCGTCTGGAACGACATGTTAGTGGGTGGGGGGGGGGGGGGGGGGATCCACTAGGGGCCGAACGCCGGACGATAACCCTGAGTTCGGTGTAGGGCGGCGTTGGTATGGGTGGACGGCTGTAGCCTGTTGTGGGGTTGTGTACCACTGAGGACTATGGCGGGGACGGAGCCTCTTCGTGTTTTCTAGGTTCCCAGTTCAGTACATACCTACATGATGCAGTTATCTATGATAAAATACTGCCCAAACGAAGCTGCGTAAATATTAAATCACATCATGATAAGATTTGAAAGCCGTACGAAGATTGTTAACTTGCTTTAAATGTTAAAAAATGTAAAATTGTGGAATCTCACAAAAGATAAAACGTGGTATCCTAATACTGTAATATCAATGAGACTGTTGAAGTCGACCAATGCATACAATTATCTGAGTGTAGCACTGTGTAGGGATATGGAATGGAATTATCACGTATATTCAATTGTGGGTAAAGCAGATTGTAGAGTTAGTTTCATTGGTAGAATACTGGGGAAGGGCAATCGGTTTGCAAAGTAGATTGCTTACGAATCACTTGTGCAGCTCATATTAGTATATTGCTCGAGTGCGTGGAACTCGTACGAAATAGGGAATATTGAGCGTAGACAGAGAAGTGCAGCACGAATGGTCATAGGATTGTTTGACATGTGGCAAAGAGTTTCAGAGATGCTGAAGAAACTGAGCAGAGAGTATCTTGAAGATAGACTTCAACTTGTAATCTCCCTACTATACTTGTTTCTCTATGAGATTTAGCCCAACTTACTTCCCGCTGTATAAAAGTCTACATATTACCAAAAGTATGTACCCACAAACTGTTATCCAACTTAAGCTAGTGTGCTATCCTTTGACTAAACAGAACATAATCTGAATTGAGCTCTTAACTGGTCGAAATACAATTTGTCTTAATATTAAACCTACAGGTGAAATAAATCAAAATTTGCGCGTACCTCGCATTTTGACAACATTGTTGTAGATTTCTCGAAAGCACAACAGCAAACAGTGGGCAGGCAGCGGCTAAGCTAGCCGCTGAATATTAAGACGAAGGGCTCCACCAGAGATTCTACTAGGCTGATTTCACGTAAATAATATATTTGAACTGTACACAGATAAAGGACAGAGAGAGAGAGAGAGAGAGAGAGAGAGAGAGAGTGAGAGATTCCTCCATTAGCATAATTGTTTCTCTGTCTTTTCACGGATCAGCCTAACTAGAAAACACGAAGCCCTGACTTTATTGTACCGATTTATGTGTGAGAGGGAAAGAGCGATAAAGGCGACAGATACACTTCTGTACAGACAAAACATTACACCAAGTTAGCGGCAAGCTGCATTCACATAGACTTTCATCATTTACAAAAGCAGAGTAGAATTCATTATATAACGACATATTTTTAAGACTTTAAATTGCATCCAAAATTTTCATCTTACAAGTACGTCTTACCTGCAGACAGTAAGCACTTATTATGAGATACCATAGACTTACCGCTGTTTACTTGCTGGGCAAGTTGCAAAATTATTGTCAAAGCTCTCAAAAATATAAATTGAGAATGAAGTTTATCAGGGCAGCCAGTATGCAACCAGTACGTCTTACATTTTACGGTTTCGCTCTATAATTTTACAAGAGCACCATCGGAAACTGCTTAAAACACAGTAGTTGTCTGTTACATCAGAAAAATATTTGAAGATATAGCCCTGACATTATAATCGAGTCCAAGGATCTGAAATGCAGTCGTGTTAAATACATACTCAGTGTATCAACTTTGGCGTCACTCTTATCTACACATGCATGCAAACAATCGTATAGATTGATGCGCGTATTAGTGATAGAGCGACAGCTGACTGAAAAACGTGCGATATCTGCCAAAATTCAGTTGTATTGAAAAGCACTGAGAGAAATGATAAAAAAATTTCAAGTTTCGCTCTTCATGTCTGCAGTGCATCACCCTGACAGATACACTTCCAGACGCTCCCGTGAGTAATTGGCAGCCGTGGACGTGTTGAATTCAAGTCCGCTCCGCCACGGAGAGTCTTGATTCGATTAATCCGGCCGCTGGAGGCGTAACGCAGGGAGCGGCACGTGCATTCATAAATCTTCGCGGGTTCCACAGGCCGAGTGATTCGCATTCATTACACGCAGCTAGAAAGTTGCGCAGATAGTTCCATTCCCAGGTATGAAATGAGAACCTCTTCCTACTCACAATCACCACCATGGTCATAATTTAGATTGAACGTGATAATGACACTTGAAAACTACAATTAAAGAATATAATGTACTGCCTGACCGCTAATTGCGACGGCCTGACAGCAATTTACGACAAAAAAATACTCGGCTGAATTATATAGCGCGTAAAGTCGCGACATCTAAATCCCCTATTCAGTCACTCGTTGACCACGATGGCACCGAAACAGAGGACGACCGAAGAAAGGCAGAAATACTGAATTCAGTGTTCTGAAACTGTTTCACTGCGGAAAATCGTAACACGGTCCCTGACTTCAGCCGTCGCACGGACGCCAAAATGGAAAATATTGAAATAAACGATATCGGAATTGAAAAACAACTGCTATCACTTAGTAGCGGAAAAGCATCCGGACCAGACGAGATACCCTTAAGATTCTACAGTGATTATGCTAAAGAACTTGCCCCCTTTCTATCAGCAATTTATCGTAGATCGCTGGAAGAACGTAAAGTACCTAGCGACTGGAAGAAAGCGCAGGTCGTTCCCATTTTCAAGAAGGGTCATAAATCAGATGCGAATAATTATAGGCCTATTTCGCTTACGTCAATCTGTTGTAGAATAATGGAACATGTTTTGTGTTCTCGTATTATGACGTTCTTAGATAATACAAATCTCCTTCATCATAACCAACATGGATTCCGCAAACAGAGATCATGTGAAACTCAGCTCGCCCTATTTGCCCAAGAAATTCACAGTGCCGTAGACACTGGCGAGCAGATTGATGCCGTATTCCTGGACTTCAGGAAGGCATTTGATACGGTTCCGCACTTACGTTTAGTGAAAAAAATACGAGCTTACGGAATATCGGACCAGGTTTGTGATTGGATTCAGGATTTCCTAGAAGAAAGAACACAACATGTCATTCTTAACGGTTCAAAATCTGCAGATGTAGAGGTAATTTCGGGAGTACCGCAGGGAAGCGTGATAGGACCTTTATTGTTTACAATATACATAAATGACTTAGTTGACAACATCGGTAGCTCCGTGAGGCTATTTGCAGATGACACGGTTGTCTACAAGAAAGTAGCAACATCAGAAGACTCGTACGTACTCCAGGAGGACCTGCAGAGGATTAATGCATGGTGCGACAGCTGGCAGCTTTCCCTAAACGTAGATAAATGTAATATAATGCGCATACATAGGGGCAGAAATCCATTCCAGTACGATTATGCCATAGGTGGTAAATCATTGGAAGCGGTAACGACCGTAAAATACTTAGGAGTTACTATCCGGAGCGATCTGAAGTGGAATGATCACATAAAACAAACAGTGGGAAAAGCAGGCGCCAGGTTGAGATTCATAGGAAGAATTCTAAGAAAATGTGACTCATCGACGAAAGAAGTAGCTTACAAAACGCTTGTTCGTCCGATTCTTGAGTATTGCTCATCAGTATGGGACCCTTACCAGGTTGGATTAATAGAAGAGATAGACATGATCCAGCGAAAAGCAGCGCGATTCGTCATGGGGACATTTAGTCAGCGCGAGAGCGTTACGGAGATGCTGAACAAGCTCCAGTGGCGGACACTTCAAGAAAGGCGTTACGCAATACGGAGAGGTTTATTATCGAAATTACGAGAGAGCACATTCCGGGAAGAGATGGGCAACATATTACTACCGCCCACATATATCTCGCGTAATGATCACAACGAAAAGATCCGAGAAATTAGAGCAAATACGGAGACTTACAAGCAGTCGTTCTTCCCACGCACAATTCGTGAATGGAACAGGGAAGGGGGGATCAGATAGTGGTACAATAAGTACCCTCCGCCACACACCGTAAGGTGGCTCGCGGAGTATAGATGTAGATGTAGATGTAGATAACTGTTCGCATGTGCCTCAGCTGCACATACAAGGACGTTGTAGTGCAAACTATATCTCCTTGAGGTTGGCTAGCCGTTTACCAATAGCAATTCAGATTATTCACTTTCTACTCATATTGATACGTGTTCAGTAGGCGCAACATATACGTAAAGTAGTGATGGGTAAATGTCAGATTATATAGTAAATATCAAAATGGTTCAAATGGCTCTGAACATTATGGGACTTAACATCTAAGGTCATCAGTCCCCTAGAACTTAGAACTACTTAAACCTAACTAACCTAAGGACATCACACACTTCCATGGCCAAGGCAGGATTCGAACCTGCGACCGTAGCGCTCGCGCGGTTTCAAACTGAAGCGCCTAGAACCGCTCGGCCACATCGGCCGGGTAGTAATTTTCACTCTGTGTCAAAAAAAAAAAAGTAAATTCCAGTTTCGGAGAACATAGGAAGTTCGTCCTGTAAGTGAACTTCAACGCCACTTACGTCAATGAATATGTTTATTTGAGAGAGGTAAAGTTGAACTTAACAGATTCGGTTCGTAAACGTAACGTCAGAACACAATGGGAATTCAGTGTTCACGCATCGCCTATGGTATACCAAAGTAGTTTGTTCCTCAACAGACACTTTAAATTCACTATTTGTGTACACGGTTCGCAAACAACACACAAGTTCAAAGTAGAATTCACTAAGGATGTATCTTGAGACGTCCTGGACAGCCGCTGAATGCCAACTTGACCGACGCTTACCGTAAGACCCGACAACTAAAAGTGAAGGTCTGGGGCGCCATTACTTGCACCTTTGGTCATCATTCGTGGCACCCTTACAGTACAGTGGTACGTCGACCACATTCTCCTTCCCGGTTTGTTGCCCTTCGTGGCAAGCCATTCTCGGCTTACAGCTTAGCAAGATAATGCCAGTCCGCACAGGGCGAGAGATTTTACTGTTTCTCTTTGTGCTTGCCAAGCCCTACGTTTTCGAGTGAGGTAGTCTGTCAGGTAGCAGTAGAGAACGTTGAGGGCATTATGGATAGAGCCCTTAAACCATTTCGGAATTCTGAAGATCTAAAGCGGCAATTGGACAGAATTTGACATGAAATACCTTAGCAGAACAGCCAAAAACTCTATCAATCAATACCAAGGAGAATAATTGTTTGCCTAAGGCCCAGAAAAAGACCAACGCTTTATTGTCCTGCTCCATTTGTGAAGCTAATGGCTATGAGCACTATGGGACTTAAAATCTGAGGTCATCAGTCCCCTAGAACTTAGAACTACTTATACCTAACTAACCTAACGACATCACACACATCCATGCCCGAGGCAGGATTCGAACCTGCGACCGTAGCGGTCGCGCGGTTCCACACTGTAGCGCCTAGAACCGCTCGGTCACTCTGGCCGGCCATTTTTGAAGCTCTTCCCCCTCGATAAATAATGCAGTTTTTCTGAAACTGTAATAATTCGTTTGTTTGCACATGCACGTCGCGTCTATCGATTGCCATGTCATCCGGTAATTTTTTCGTGGAGTATTTTTTTTTTTTTTTTTTTTTGTCATAGAGTTTATTTTGCAATGATCCACTTCAAACTGATACACATGCGCTATAAATGCCTCCGAGAAAGTAAACCTTTCGGTAAAAGGAATCCGTCCACATTAATTGTGAAGGGAATCACGGTAGTAAAAAGGATCGATAGTATCAAGAAACAGATGATTCTTTGCCGTGTTACAGACAGAAATGTTGTAAACAATGCGTCTTGTTTTTTCAGAACCAATAAATACTCATATAGCCTAGAATATGAGTATGTGTCCTGAATACTTTACTTGTTAATTAAATTGAATGATTTTTAAATGTGACACTTATCCACTTCATAAAATGTTCCATCAGTTCGCAGAATGTAAACGTCGCAATAAAAAGAATTATATACTTTACCCGTAATAGGCACCAGTACATTTCAGTTACTTTCCTTGTAAGTCAGTCATGTGAGATGGCTTGTGAATGGATGAAATTGTGAAAAAATTTAACGGGAACTAGAAACTTACATTCGTAGCAGTATAGCTAATATAATATACTTACGTTCGTTTTCACACAAACTGTTATTGCGGGATTGCTTATAAAGCCGTTGAGTGACCGTAGTTTCCTGAAATAGTTTTTCTATTTGTGTACAGAAACTTTAGTTACTTGGACAGTATATAGGGACTTCGTTTTTGGCGAGTAAATTGTCGACATCGATTGTATAAAATGTATTCTAAATTTATTATTCGAGACCGCTATCGGGCCACATTCATGTTTCCAGCGACACACCTTAAGTGTAAGTTTTGCTTTATGAACAGTCTGTAAGGCATGTACTACAAATGGTAGTATATACATAAGTGGATGCATGTGCTTCATGTTATTAAAATCAAACCATGCCCAACTACACAAACATCCACAGAATATTAAAATAAATACTGTACAGCCGATGTCATTTTGGTCACTAAAAGTGAGCTTCCTGAGTTTCGTGTGAGCTGCAGAGCACAGGGTCTCTAGAAGCTCGACATTAACCAATTCAGATGAAATTTGATGTAACGTGAGGGCACACACTCACCCTCTACGGCAGCGAATATCCCATTTCTGCTTTGAAGCGTCCTCTCTTAATATTACTATTAAGTCGTAGCTGATAAATCTTCAAAGGACAATGAATGGCACACTCTGCAGCTGACGTGAAGCCCAACGGAGTCGAATTGAGCCGCAGATGGCCCAAGGCTAGGCGAGCTGCGGAAGCAATTTTAAAGCCGAACTTTCCGCTGCAGTCCCACGGACCAGTTTTCCGCAGAAAAAGTTGCGACCTCCGCTGAAGTACTCCAGTACCGTAACGTTGTGACAGAGACTGCAGTTTGTTACGATTTCAGATAACGTGGCTCGCCATATTGAAATACTAGTGTGTGTGTGTGTGTGTGTGTGTGTGTGTGTGTGTTCAGAGTGAAAACTGGTGTGGTCGACATGAACCGAGCACGAAACTTTACTTCGGATAATCATCTCTAAAACAGTCCGATAGCACTCTCCATAAATGTTCTGAAGAGCTTACCAACCAGCCGAGCAAATGTTGAGCTAACTGCCGGCCGAAGTGGCCGTGCGGTTAAAGGCGCTGCAGTCTGGAACCGCAAGACCGCTACGGTCACAGGTTCGAATCCTGCCTCGGGCATGGATGTTTGTGATGTCCTTAGGTTAGTTAGGTTTAACTAGTTCTAAGTTCTAGGGGACTAATGATCTCAGCAGTTGAGTCCCATAGTGGTCAGAGCCATTTGAACCATTTTTTGTTGAGCTAACTTTTACGGTTTCCCGCTGTTCATTTATTTCCGAACGCAAATACGAAACGTTTGACGCAGAATCTGGCGAGAACACAGCCGTCCTCTCCTCCGACCTGATGTGGGCTCCGAACTCTCAAGTAAGTTTACCTAACCTCTTATTGTCTAGGAATGAAGCAGGAAGATGTCTAGTGCATACAATAACGAGGCGACTCAATCGCGAAGTGACTTCCTAAGTTTCATTAACACAGTTTGAAAAAAAATATTCTCTCATGCCACACATATGATCTGTTTGATACATAATGGAATAAAAATTACAATGATATTTTGTAAACAGTCACATTTTAGCGTACTGACTTTACTCATTGCGTATTTATGTCAACTACCTCATTCTCGTATAAACTTGCTTCTAAGTGGTATTGTGTTTCTGTAAGGTTTCTCTAGTTTAAGGACCTTGTGCGAAATCTGCTACACCATGGTCGGGGATCTTACCAGTTCAGTCTTCGCTCAGATGGGGGCGGATAAAAATATAGAAGCATCGCGAGAAGTATGAACTTGACACATAAATTTAGATGCTAGCCTCGTCTGTACATTGCTTTGTTCTGTTTGACCAATGCGCAACAAGGGTTAGTCCTTTTCAGAACAACGTTCTACGTATTTTTGGGAGCATCATGTCGAAGCTAAGTTCCTTCGAATGTGGGCAAATTGTGCATGGTCGTATGGTGGATGCTTCCGTAACCAAGGCAGCCGAAGGCACCCATAGAAAAATTATGCTACATACAGGGAAATCACGAATACATCATGCGCGTGACGAAAGTATGTGGCCAGTGATCCGTAGAGACCATCACTGTATAGGATTTTAACGAAAAATAACAGGACGACAGCAGCAAATGTCACTGCAGAACTGAACGTCGCCCCTCAAACCCTGTCAGCAAAAAAAAAAAAAAAAAAAAAAAAAAAAAAAAAAAAAAAAAAAAAAAAAACGGAGGAAGCTCCTTAATCTTAGAATACAGGTCGAGCAGGAATTGCAAAACAACTCATCACCGATGCGAATACTCGTAACAGGTGAACGTGGTGTCGAAGACATAAAACTTAGGCTATGGGGCAATGGAACATTGTTATTTGGTTGCATCAGCGGCCGAGAGTGCGTCCCGATAGTGAAATATGGTGCATGTTTGGTGATAATTTTGGGAGCCAAACCGTGGTATTCCATGGGTTCCGCGGTTACTCTGTAAGGTCGCGCTACAGCCATAGATTTTTTGATCATTTTGGCTGGTCAGGTCCTTCCTGCGGTACAATGTTTGTTCGCCAATGGTGACACAGTGTTCCAAAACGTTAGGGCTCCTGCACACACAGCGCTCTGCGTTCATAACCGCTTTTGTGTGCACGCTGATGAACGGCTACCCACGGCTACCCACCTCCATGATCGTTACTCGAACTTGCCACTATTTTGCAGAAAGAATGGTGTAAGATTCCCTTGAAAACAAAATAGGACCTGTATTTATCCATTCTGAGACGACGAGAAGCTGTTTTGTATGCCAACGAGTTTCCTACATCGTATTAGGGGTGGTAAATCGTGATGTTTTGGACGTTTCCATATTTTTGTCTACCTCCTGCGAGCTAACATCCCAAAGATGTTTGGGCTCACATGGGGTTCCTTCTCGTCGAAATGTCTTGGCTCAAATTTGTTCAGGGGTTGGACGGCACATCTCGCATTACACGCCCTAAATCAGACACTTGTGATCCTTTGGTTAAATTGTCTGGCTATTGGCAAGTCTGCGAAATACAAAGTTAACGTCACGTATAATAACAGTAATAACAAAATCGGCAACTAAATTAACGACCCATAAATGACGTAGGCTGCACAGCTGCGATTTGGTTAGAATAATGTTTATTCAGAAAGAAAACTAATAGCGATAGTGATCGTATTTAGAATTACTATTACACTCGAGCGCATATCCATTTGACACACTTCGTTCATTCACAATCTCATCATCAATTTCAAGATCGATTCTCCACCTCGTTAACTGTGCGAAAAGTTTGAGTTCACACCAGGCGCGCGGCTGCTCACCGCTCAGAAATTAAGTCCCGCGATACCACACAGCGCGAACTTTTGAAAGTCGTTTCATTTCCTAGCTACTTCAAGACCGACTGTCCACTTTCGCATCTGCATCCGAACTGTACCTTCTGGTGTCTCCAGCCGAACTGTCCGCTTTCGCGTCTGCACCAGCACTCCCTCTGCCTATACGCAGCCGCGTTTCCTGCGCGCCGAATGTCCTCGCTCAGCTGACTAAGGCAGTTCCCTTTCCTGAAGCCGTCCATCTGATTAGCTACAGCTTATTCTACAATGTCTTACATTTTAACATATTTAAACAATCTAAGCTTGACCACTTTCACGTTCTGAATAAAGTAACAAAAATATCCATTAAATAATAAGGGTTAAATTCTTTTAGATAAAGATCGAGCGAGCTGGCGCAGTGATAGTACACTGGACTCGCATTCGGGAAGACGACAGTTCAAACCTGCGTCCGGCCATCCAGATTTAGGTTTCCAGTGATTTCCCAAAATCGCTTCAGGCATATGCCGGGATGGTTCCTTTCAAAGGGCACGGCCGATTTCCTTCTCTATCCTTCCATAACCCGGGCTTGTGCTCCGTCTCTAATGACCTCATTGTCGACGGGACGTTAAACGCTAATCTCCTCCTCCTTTTTCATAAAACCAATACAATTTCCTTCTTAGCTTTGAATGCCACTCCGCCTTGCACCAATGTGTTTTCTGATAAATAAAGAACAAAAGTAACTATTAAGCTATTAACTTCACAATAAATACTCTATTAGCTAATGATTCATAAGGTATCATGCTGTCATCGTTCAGTGTGTGTCGTGTGGAGGAAATGATGGTCTGATACTTAACTGTAAATACCGATAATATAAATTTACTATATAGTTTAAGCAAATAAAGTTACGGAGTTGATATTTACAACGTTTTTCATTGCAATGATGCGCTTCTATGTGAAATGTCGACCAAAGTGTTCAAACTTTAGCATTCAGGTCTTTGTTACAAGACTTGTTAATTCCACTTTAGCAGTAAATCCTAAACTATTATAGATACGCACAATATTCAAGTTTTATTTGGATCACCATGAAAATTTATGGAGGATGGCAGGTTAAAATTACTATGGCTTGATTCCCTGCATTACTACAGAATTAAATAGTTTCCATAGATGTTTCCCTTTATAGCCAATCTCAGGTCCGCCATATTTAACACCGCTATGTCTCCTTGGCCACAGACAGCTCCTACTGGGTTTCCCTATGACGTAGGTTCTCGTCTGTCTTCGTCTGTCTCACTCGCACACTGCAGCGTTTAGGCCTCAATAGAGAATAGACACCTGTGAGTGTCCCCATCTCCTTGTGATTCTGCGCCCTTTGTGGCACGCGCTCCTGGACGACAGGGTTCGTTTCACAAGTCCCGTAGGCTGACTCTTTTGGCCATATATTTAAATGAGAGCGCAGTGCTCGTTAAGTCACGCTCCTGTGCTACAAGCTATATTTTGCTGGAGATAATGTATTCAGTAGATACGCTCTGTATACAATTAGTAAATTAATGTTTGACATTGGTTTTTATATTATTGTCACTGTAACTCACGATGAGTTAATAAGGTTTCTTTCCAAACTCTGATACTTACCTGATTCCTAATGAACTTATACGTAGTCCTTAGTTGGCTGTAGTGGGTTGTTTATTTAATCGGGTGATTAGCTAATTTCAACTAAGCGTGATTGTCAAACACATCTGTAACATCTATATTTCATGTCATTTTCAAATCACTCTTAATTACAAGCAAAAGTAGATAAGTTGCGTCATTTTAAGAATGCATCTGGGGGCTAAGGATCCCCACAATTATGAAATTTTACCTGGGCCCTTCTCAAGTGATGCACTAGGAAGACTCACAATGACCATTTGAATTAGTGATATCTCCTGTGTTGCGAGTAGTATCAACTTCTTATCCCTGAATAGAGTTCGCAGTTATTTGTATCATTGAGCCCATAACCGTTACGAAGAAACACACAAATTCATCAGTATTACCAACACAGTGAGACTGAGTAGGAGAGAAGTATCAACACAGCGAGTAACCAACGAGATTAAAAAAAAGTAAGCGAGAAGGAGCGAAGGGAGGTACGCCTTCCTCAACAGTACCCCAGGTGTGGTGAATAAGATTCAAGTCACGGGACTTGTAATGTCAGGAGGATAACCTCGACTCCTTTGAGTGAACTACGTCTCAGGACCTCGCTTAAGACTCGTTCCAGGAGTCGGTGTCCAGAGGGACGATGTAGTTGAACGAAATGGTAGACAAGATGTGCCAGAATGACCCTCTGTAATTTGCCTGTATACGACGAGCCCAATGTGCGAAAATTTTCATTTACCATTGTACCATCAATGGCCAGCATTTCACCCTACTTAGCGTCAAAGATCCACAGATTCATTAACTGACGTACTCAAGCTACCTTCACTTGGCAGCTAATAAATATTTCAATGCAAGCGACATTTCCCAAGAAATCTAGTTCTTGGAACCATGGTAATTTCGGTGCATTATGTTTTACGATTTGTAGAAGAATTCATTCGTGACAGTATCTTCTCTTCACCAAAGGATGGTTGAATTTGTAGATTACTGTTGTGGTCTGCTGTCCAAAGGCTGGTTTAATGCAGCACTCCATGTTACTCCCTGCACAAGCTTCTACATCTCCGAATAACTACTAAAACTTTCATCCTTCCGAATTTGCTTACTGTATCCATTTCTTGGTCTCCACTATGATTTTAAACCCCACCCTCTCCCCTTCCCCTTCCCCAGCCATTCCACGCACATTTTTTTCGCATTCTAAATTGGTGTTCAATTGATGTTTCTTCCAAATGATCCCTTCTTTTAGTCAGCTTACGCTACAGATTTCTTTTCTCTCTATTTTTCTTCAGTATATCCTCATCTCGTGGTCTTGCGGTTGCGTTCTCGCTTCCCACGCATTGGGTCCCGAGGTGGATTCCAGGCGGGGTCATGGATGTTGTTGTGTTGTCTTCATCTTCATCATTCATCCCCATTACGGCCGGAGAAAGGCAATGGCAAACCATCTTCGCTAGGACCTTGCTTAGTCGGCGGTGCGGGTTTCCCCCATCATTCCCTATGCTCCTCGGAGTATGGGACCTCATCATCATCATCACATCCTCATTAGTTACGTGGCCCACCAATCTAATGTTCAACATTCGTCTGTAGCACCACATTTCAAAAGGTTCTGTTCCCATCTTGTCTAAACTGTATACAGACCATGTTTTACTCCCATATATGGCTACACTCAGCACAAATACTTTCAGAAAAGACGTCGTTACACTTTAATCGATGTTACCAAATTTCTATTCTAAAGAAACGCTTTTCTAGCCATGGTCAGTCTATTTTTTATATCCTCTCTATTTTGACAATCATCGGTTATCTTGCTGCCCAAACAGCAAAACCTATCTACTACTTTAAGTGTCTCGTTCACTAATCTGATTCCCTCAGCATCATCAGATATATTGCGACTACATTCCGTTAACTTTGCTTTGCTTTTTTTTATGTTCATCTTATGTCCTTTTTTCAAGACACTGTCCATGTCGATCAACTGCTCTTCCAAGTCCTTTGCTCTCTCTGATAGTATTATGATGTTACTCGCAGAACTCAAAGTTTTTATTTCTTCTCCCTGTACTTCAATTCCTACTCCAGATTTTTCTTTGTTTTTCTTTACTAGTTGCTGACTGTACATATTGGAAAACATATGGGATAGTGTACAATCCTGTCTCACTCCCTTCTCAACCACTGTATCTCTTTCATGACCATTTCTGCAGAAGTTGTACCATAAATACCTTTTAGCTCCCTGTATTGTACCCCAGCTACCCTAAGAATTTCAACGAGAGTACTCCAGTCAACATTGTCAAAACCTTCCTCTAAGTTTACAAATGCTATAAACGTAGCATAACTTATGTTCTTAGGTACATCGAATCAGTGCTGCCTCGTGTGTTCCTTCATTTTTGGGGAATTCAAACTGATCCTCCCCGACGTTGGCTTCCACCAGTTTTTCCATTTTTCTATAAAGAATCCGTGTTAGTATCGTGCAGCCATGACTCATCACACTGATAGTTAGGTAAACTTCATACCTGTCATCGCCTGCTTTCTTTTGACGTGGAATTATTACGTATTTCTTGACGTCTGAAGACATTTCACCTGTTTCATAGATCTTTCTCACCGGATGAAACAGTATTGTCTTGAATGGCCCTCCCAAGGCTGTCAGCAGCTCTGACGGAATTTCGTCTCCTTACTGTACCTTGTTTAGATTCATATCTTTCACTGCTGTATCGGATTCTTCTCGCTGTATCCTCTTGCAGTTCTGTTGAAACGGTACAGTACCGCCCGACATTGAAAATAGGTACAACATTCTTCGTTATTCTTGTCAGTACAACATATTTTTTTCTAATAATTACTCAATTTCAATTAATACAGCGAAGCCGGAGACCAGTGTGGGAAAGAATGACAATTTATTTATTTAATTGATCACATGTGCACTCCCACAAAATAAATCCCTACATCCAGTTTGGTGAGATCTGTGAAATGAATGAATGTATGGTCGTCTGCTAACCGCAGGTAGTGAATGTGAATATATGATCATCTTTGAGACCATCTTTTGGTCACCTTTGGTGGAACCAAAGGGATGAAATTTACCGGAGCTTTGAGCGCCTGAAATGTGGCTGACCAATGGGTAGCATGGTCTTCCCCCACCTCGACGGAGATGCGAGATGACCTGAAGAACGGCCATATTTCAGCACTCTGCCGCTGGATCTAGTGTTGGTAAGACCTGTCTTAGGTGTGCCCCGTAAAGACAAAAGAGTGGAGACATGGTATGCATGTGAGATACTTAAGAGTAGTTTGGAATAATAATTTCTCTATTTCAGGAACTTGTGTGGGGAGAATTAAATGTCAGGTAGGTAATATTAAGGGGATCGTAGTAATCTTCGGAAGTGACCAACGGTCACAATGAAACCACGTGTAACAATAAGTTGAAATACTTCCGAGTGCTTAAGTTAAGCTGAATTAGTAGCGTGTGTACTATAAGTTGGAAATATTTAAGAAATGGCGTGTGCAGGACTTGAAATTAGAGACGAGTACTTCCACGTGGTGAGTACTGTGTGAGCCTCAATCTGTGTATGAGACAAAGGATAAAGAGAAGTACTCATCCATGGTATCAGTTGAGGACTCGCGTGTGTGATGAATATGTTCTTAATATTACTTTGCGTGTTATGTTTCCGTGTGATGCTCGATTCAAACTATAATACTCTGAGAGAGAAGCAAGGTGAGTTAGCCGTCTATCCAGCAACGCCACTTGGCATGTATTGCACAGGAAGACGTGCATATATCCTCCAGAGTTCATAGTAGGGAAGAAAAATTACGAAGTGGGGCAGTGTCGTGTGAAACTGGGATAAATACTAATTGAAGTGGGAAAGCTGAAAGTTGTGTGATTATAACGTTGTGACTATTCTTTGTATTTTATGTTGCTAGTGTGATGTATTTCATGAAATTTAAGTATGTGTGGTTTGCATGGGAGAGTAACAAGATAGTTTCAGAGGCAGTGGGTTATGCATGTTCCTTTTTGTACCGCTCGGTCTGGAGGAAATTTTCGTAATGATGGGTGTGTGAGTCGAAGTGTGAGAGACAGAAAAAGATCCAGAAAGTGCACTGTAGCGTTAAATAATTACGAGACCATAAGATAGAGAATCACCACTGTAAAGCCATGCCCACTGGGCGGAATTTCTCATGTGTTATTGTTGTAGGTTATAGAATTTGTGTGTTTAGGTTATAGAACTTACCGGAATAAATAAGATAGTGAAAAGAAAAAGATTGGTGGCCTTTTCCTTCGAATAGTATGTTGCCATGATACCCATAATTTATAATGTGTGCGCCATTCATATTCAGTGCGATGGCCACGTGTTGATCAAAGCTGTGAATAAGAACGAAAATGTGGTACTGCCAGTGCGTAGTGAACAATCAGAGTCGTGTAAATTTTTAATAGTCAGATGTGCGTTATCCCTTTCCGTCGGCTAATATTCAAACAGGAGAATAATTTGTAACTTAATTGTGAGTACTAGAGCTCATGTTACTTGATAAATAAAAAATGAATCCACTCGCTTGGCAGACCACTCTTCTTGCAGGCCTGACTGCTTGATGCTACAGTGTGAGCAAGGCACTGTGATACTGCGTTCATGTTCATTTCCCTTGTATACACCGCCTATACACTTCTTCAACCTTTCAGCTTTCCCATTTTTGCTTAGGATTGATTTTCTATTTGAGTTGTTGATACTAATACAGCTCCTTTTCTTTTCTCTAAGGAGTCTTTCATTTTCCTGCAGACTGTATCCATCTTTCCCCAAGTGGTCTGTGTTGCTAAACCCTTACACTTGTTCCCTAGTTGATCCTGCTTAGCCATTTAGTTAGTATTCCCTTCCGCTTCCTTCATTTGCTGAATTTTTGTATTTTGTCCTTTCATCAATTAAATTCAATATCTCTTACTTTATTCAAGAATTTATAGGTATTTACGTCCTTCTACTGTTGATATGTTTTCGTTATTTTAATCTTTATTTTTCTTTTTTTTTCAATTCTTCCTGCTACTCATGCTATGTTTGTTGCAGAATTTTTGTTATTTTCCTTCTCCTCCTTCTCTAATTGCTATACAACGACGCCTTCTGATTGTTTTTTTGTTTGCTGGTTGTCATTTTTGCACATAATTAGAACCGCACATCAATCATTGTTAGCCCAATGTGTATTTCACATCCTTACATAGTATAAATTGCATTTCATAGATAATAAACATCAAATGATCTTAAACCTCTGCGCCTTATGTAACCGAAACTATTACTTTTGATACAAGTACAGTTTATGTGCACAAGCATTAAAAATATGTAACATTACAGTGGTTATTTTGTACTCAGCTGAATGATCTTTATCATTATCAAAGGCAAGAGTTTCCTGTTATTATTGATAAATACAAAGTTGTTTATGAATAACAGAAACATGTTTTATATGATTTCAATGAAGTACTGAAGTGATAAAGATATTTTTTATTTTCCGTTTTTTTTTTTTTTTTAACACTGCCGTGCGGGATTAGCCGAGCGGTCTAGGCGCTGCATTCATGGACTGTGCGGCTGGTCACGGCGGAGGTCCAAGTCCTCCCTCGGGCATGGGTGTGTGTGTTTGTCCATAGGATAATGTAGGTTAAGTAGTGTGTAAGCTTAGGGACTGATGACCTTAGCAGTTAAGTCCCATAAGATTTCATACACATTTGGACACAATTTTTTTTGTTGAGAAAATTTAGCAATAAGGGCCATACTGGACATTTTCTTCATTTTCACTACAAAATCTCTCTGTTTCACGTTACAGCCAAAATTTTCGAGCAAAACCTTAATTATATTTTAACCTTTTCAGTTTTGCTATATTTACTGTTTATTCTTATGCAGTAAACAGGAGGATAACTACGTAAAGTAAAACTATTCCGAGGTTACCCAATCTTTTATATATCTTCATTCAGTTTACAGGCGGTTCACGACTTCCGGTTTCTAGGGGACTCTAGTAAGACACTGATCGCGTACGCAAAGAAAGGAATCATAATGAAGTAACTCCCGATAGCTACGCAACACATCCAACTTACAGGTAGGCTGAGTTTGAACTTAATTGACCGAAACTATTAGGAAAACTGACATGGTCTATTCTTACTTACGGTAGTCTGCAGTACCCCAGTAGCCTACGGTGGTTTTACAGTTCTAATTACGACCATCTTTCTAATAGCACGTTGTTCTACATTTGGAATTCAATATGGCATCGATCTTGCGTTATATAGATTCGGTAAGTCCTTAACAGGTTTACTCATATACGAGGCAAAATACGTCTACGGACAGTTCAGCCAATTTCCCTTAATTACAGCCGGTGGTTGTGTAGACGGAGCTGCCTCCCCCCCCCCCCCCCGCCCCCCTCCCCACAGTGTCCTGATGTGTTCTATAGGGTTCAGGTTAGGCGACGACATCAAACTAAGTCCACTATCAAGCTCCTCCAACCACTTTGGCACAATTCTGGTCTTGCGACAGACAGTTATCCTGTTGAAAGATGTCTGCGTCGTTGGAACTGACATCAAGATCGAAGGGATGAGCGTGGTCCGTAAAGAAATATCACATTGCTGCCTTAGCAGCCCAGCTGCGTGTTCCCGGTAGCGTAATACTGGCCTCACTGGTCTGCGACCGTGGCATGGTGCACGTTTGGAGGAGCCGTTCTTCTGGATGAGGTTCATTTGTCTAGAGGACACGTTTCCATCCATCCACCGTCCAATCTCGATGATCCTGTGAGCGCGTCAATCGTGAATACGATGTCGTTCGGTCGACATGGGACACGCAGTGATTGTCTGCTGCGAAACCCCTTGTTAACAATGGACCCCGAAACCCCAAGAGCTTCGATACAGCTGCACTGGCATTGTAATCTGTCGTCAGATTTCACACAGACTGCCACCTATCCTACTTCACAGAGCGGGCAAGGCTCCTACCTCCACGTTTTGCGGTTACAATTGGATGTTAATATTTTATAAGCTGCTCGTTGTTTCGCTGTCCTTCAACCACTATCCATAGGTATTCATAACAGTAGCACGCTAACAGCCATTAGCATGGATTCCGAAAACATGGGTCGTGTGAAAAGCTACTTGTAATTTTCTCACATGACTGCTGAAAGCTTTGGATAAAAACAGTCAGGTAGATGCAGTATTTCTTGATTTCCGAAAAGCATTGGCTCAATATCACACCTACGATTGCTGTCAAAAGTATTGTATAATGGGTATCAAATGATACTTGTGACTGGACTGCGGACTTTTTGATAGGGAGGACACAGCATGTTATCTTGGACAGAGAGTAAGTTTCAGATACAGAATTAACTTCGGGTGTGCACCAAGGAAGTGTGTTGCCCATTGCTGATCATGTTATATGTTAATGACCTTGCGGGCAATATTAATAGTAACCTCAGGTTTTTTGCAGATGATGCAGTTATCCGTAATGGAGTACTGTCTGGAAGATATAGCATAAATAGCCAGTCAGGTCTTGATAGGATTTCAAAGTGGTACAAAGTCTGTTCACTGTATTTAAATGTTCATAAATTTAAAATTGTGCACTTCACAAAACGATAAGATGTAACATCCTCTGACTATAATAACAACGAGTCACAGCTCGAATCGACCAAGAAATATCTGAATGTAACTCTTTTTAGGGATATTGAAATTTGTGGTAAGGTTCTATGGGACCGAACATCTGAGGTCATCGGTCCCAAGGATTACACACTAATTAAATTAACGTAAAATAACATACGCTAAGGGCAACACATACACCCATGCCTGAGGGAGGACTCGAACCGTAGACGGGGGAACCGCGCGAACTGTGACAAGGCGCCTAAGACCGCACGGCTACCCCGAGCGGCTGTAAGGATATGAAACGGAATGATGGCGTAGGCTCAGTTGTGGATAGAGTAGGTGATAAACTTCGGCTTACTGGTAGAATATTGGGGAAGCACGATCTGTCTACAAAACAGATTACTGAAAAATCATTTATGCGACCCATTCTAGAATACTACTCAAGTGTGTGGGGTCCATACCAAATAGAAGTAACAGGGGCTATTGAACTATACAGAGAAGGACAACATAATTGGTCACAGGTTTGTTTGACCCATGGGAAAGCCTTATAGAGATGCTAAACAAACTGAACTGGTACTCTCTTGAAGATTGACGTAAACTATTCCGAGAAAATTTACTAACAAAGTTTCAAGACCAGGCTTCAAAACATGATTCTACGAATATACTACACCCCCTACGTATCGCTAACATAGGAATCCAATCATAAATGGAATGGGAAGAAACCTTAACAACTGGTACAAGGGGACATACCCTCCGCCTTGCATTTCACGGTGGTTCGCAGAGTATAGATGTGCTTGATATACAATGTCAGGGTTGCTGCACGCAGAAATTTACTGTGTTGTTGTGTAAAAGTCACAATATAACCGGGAAGCTAACCACGTGGCTCCTTTTGTATATTACAAGTGAAGCAGGTTAGGAGCTGGTACTGTTCTCTACATCCTTTTGTTCAATGTTGATCCTCAGTAACATAGAAACAGCACTAGAGGGCCTAAGCACTTAGTACAATGTACAAACCTTATCATATCACACATGTTGTAGAGGAAGGCAACACCTTGCCTGTGTGACACAGCATTCCTCAAATCGTACATTAGTAAATAAGTAACTCTCCTTTTCAGTTTCAGAGTCAGCTGCAGAATCAGTCCTACATTGTAAGGACGTGTAGTGATATGTTTCTCCTCTTCTTTAAATTTGGCTTTTGCAGCACGTTGCCGCGCGGGCTAGCAGCGCGGTCTCGAGCGCCTTGCCATGGTTCGCGTGGGACTCCCCCACAGAGGTTCGAGTCCTTCCTCGAGCATGGGTGTGTGTGTTGTCTTTAGCGTAAGTAAGTTTAAGTGTGGAAGCGTAGGGAGCCATGACCTCAGCAGTTTGGTCCCATAGGAACTTACCACCACAAAATCTGTAGCACGGTCTTTGAGGAATATGTGACGTATGTGTAGCAAAGATGAAGTATTAAGCAAACATAATGAACATCAACCCGCTAATGACAAGTTTGTTTGGACGGCCATCATCCGCAAGCAAACACAGAAATATTTGTTTTGTAAATAAAACCGTCTTTTCAGGCTGCAACTGTAATTATTTCTCCCAGCCGCGTTTCGTCTTACTCTACTCTTAGGCATATTCACTGGGATGTAGAACAATACAGTTTTGTTTTGATATGTGTTATTTTTAGATTTTTAGGTGTGTGAATGATATCTTTTGCTTAATAGATGAACCTCAAACAAAATTGAAAAACTACAAACTGACATCAAATGGTTCAAATGGCTCTGAGCACTATGCAATTTAACTTCTCAGGTCATCAGTCGACTAGAACTTAGAACCACTTAAACCTAACTAACCTAAGGACATACACACATCCATGCCCGAGGCAGGATTCGAACCTGCGACCGTAGCGGTCGCTCGGCTCCAGACTGCAGCGCCTAGAACCGCACGGCCACTCCGGCCGGCAAATTGGCTTCAACAAGGTACATAAAAATATAAATTCGCAATTGAAAGAGAACAGAATAATCAAATTAACTTTCTGGATATAACAACCATATGTCTGAAAATTACAGAAACCCATAGCACCGAACATTGTCATTCCCAAATGCTCGAACCACCCACACTCGCAAAGGCAAGCAGCACTTCGACACTAACTCCATAGACTAAACACAGTGCTGCTCACCAAAGAAAACTAGCAAAATGAACTTGCTAGAATAATGCAGATAGCAAGAAACAATACTAACATAGTCACAAAGCTAAACAACAAAATTAAAAATAAAAGCAGAAAGTACGAAACCACAGACAACAACAAAACAGAACCAAACACAAACTCTCCGTACCATATAAACTACACAGAATAACCAGAAATATATGAAAGAAATCACAAGATGGTACACGATAGGATGCAAACGTTAACTGATACATAAAATCACCAATATTTTCCAGAGGCAGGAAATTAACTGAGCATACACAACGGACAATTCTGTACAAAAATACACCAAAAAACTGATAACAAACAGAGACACATACCAGAAAGCTGTTATATGTCATCTGCAGTGTAACATTTGTGATGGCAGATACGTAGGACAAACAGGCAGGTCATCTGATGTCAGATACGAAAAACACATGAGACCCTAAAAGTATGGGGCAACCACTCCCCATTTGCAGAACACCTAAAAGAACATAGTCACAAACCAACCACTAGAGAAGACGACATGAAAATAATTAGAATCAAGGATAAAAAACATCTTCTAACCCCGCAAGAAAATTACCACGTACAGAAAACCAAAGCAGAAAAGAAAACCCTGATGAATGAGCAAGTACACATGCCAAACACTTCATTGTTTACACTAACATGTAATATACTAGAATAACACTCCGAAAGAGGATTACTATAATAATAATAATACCCAACACCTTTTCACTCACTTGTCAATGAACCTCTCCACAGAATATTTAAACCAAAATTCAAATCAGCTGATCACCTAAGCTTTCAATCACTCTCTAAGAGTTGTTAGATTCATATTCGATACTCTACAACTCAAACTACCAACCTTCACTCTCCCTCCACCCACCGCCCCCTGCATTGACCTAAGTTTCGACAATTACCAGGGAAGTCATCATCATTCTGATGAAGATGCTCCTAGTAGGTGTCGAAACTTGGTCAACAACCTACCAGTTATGTGCAACCGGTTGGCTGAGTAATCCTATGTTGAAAACTAGTATACGGTTGCTGATTGGTAAGATCTCATAGGACCAAACTGCTTAGGTCATCGGTCCCTACGGTTGCTGAGTAGCAACCATGTTCAAAACTGTTAATAATAGACGCTAGGTTTCAACATATACTTCGTTAGTTTGCCAACACGTAGGGTAACAAATCAAACAGGAGGAAGCACGTAATGATTTCGCCGGCCGGGGTGGCCGAGCGGTTGTAGGCGCTACAGTCTGGAACCGCGCGACCGATACGGTCGCAGGTTCGAATCCTGCCTCGGGCATGGGTGTGTGTGATGTCCTTAGGTAAGTTAGGTTTAAGTAGTTCTAAGTTCTAGGGGACTGATGACCTCAGAAGTTAAGTCCCATAGTGCTCTGAGCCATTTGAACCATTTTTTTTAAAATGATAGTGCTACCTCCATGCCAGATGAGAGGAAACGCAGATGCAAACAAACTGTAAGTAACTACTTATTTATGTAAAAAATGCGACGTGAACTGTTTGATAATCTAAAAACTGACACATATCAAAACAAAACTGTTCTGTTCTAAATCCCATTGGAGATGCCTGAGAACAAAAAGAAATGAAACACGGCTGGGCGAAATAATTACAGTTGCAGCAAGAAATGGCAGTTTTACTTACAAAACAAATATCCCTCCGCAAAAATTTCGTTTCTGTGAACTACTTGACATGATCCACGTCGTGAACATGCAACTCTGACACTTCACTTTCTTCGATAGTCGCAGCTTCCGTGACGGTCTGCACAGCCTGACGAACGGCCACAGCCAGACGTCACTCTCTCTTTGTTAATCCTCTGCTATACCGTTAAATCAGCATAAATGACAGTCACTAGCTCCGCTTTGATTTATGGGTTGGAGTTAAACTACTCACTACTCCCAAGATCAATGTGTAATAGTGTTATCCACATATTTTCAGAGAGATTCCGAAATCCTACCTCTGGGCTGCAAAATTCAGACCACTAACAGTTCATACGCTAGCTCCTAACAACTTCCACCTCTATAGTCTCCACAACAAAAAGAGTATAATATTCTGTGAATAGGGAAAAATACATATGAACAAGAATGACAAGGACATAGTAAGAATAGACGTAACAGAGAAGGATCGATGGAATCAACACTTCAAAGTCTATAGTTCCAGCAGATAGAACACGAAATTCAATCAGAAAAAAAAGACGGCGAACCTGAAGAAACTGAGTCCATTACAGTGGAACAGAAATACCCCCCCCCCCAAAAAAAAAGGAGGAAAGCAACTGGAAGGGACAAAATAAACGGAAATTACAATACGAAAGTATGGTGATATATGGGAGACTGTTACACATATTCAACCAAAGCTGGTAGAGAAGAAACGTATCTTAGTCGTGGAAAAAAGGAGAAGTAACATCTTTGTTCAGCAAAGGTGACCGGAAAGATTGTAAGAATTGTAGAACCTCTAACTCTTCTCAACTTATTATATAAGCTACTTGCAAGAATAATAAATAACAGATTTTGAAACAAGTACAGAACTTATCATTAACGAACAATAGACTGGATTCAGAAAATGAAGATCATTTACAAAAGTGTAGTTACTGTGTACCAAGTAACAGAGAAAAGACCGTTACACTGATTCACACCTAGTTATTATAGATTTGGTTAATTAATTTGACATGTGTTAACAGAAACAAAAGTTGAACTGTAATGGAAAGAAACATATATCCCAGAAAATTAGTAAAGGCCATTAGAAACCAATACAAAGAACCAAAAATTATACGAAATACAAGAAGTGAAGGTGCTATAACGAACGAAGAAGTTCGACGAAGGTGTCCAATGGCGCCCACGCTTTTTATTAAGCACATTAATTACAACAACGTAAACTAGATACAACACATGGAAAACAATATCTAGGTACACCATGTTAAATGTTATACAGACGATACCTTGATCTTGCAAGACCAATGCGATGTTGAGATTTCTAAAACAAAGACTAAAGTAATGGCTTTGTCGGGCAATGATCCAGTCTGACGCGAAATCGTGGGTAATGTGATTTTCGAACAAGCGTCGTCCTTCACTTATTTGTGTTCTCAAACTGGACTAGACATTAACAAACACCTAGATGTAAAGTTGACTAAATATAGAAGTATATGTAGTACCATTCATAATGTATTCAAAAATAAGACTAGAAAAGAAACGAGAGTAAAAATTTTATAAAACTGGTGCTTTCCCAGCATTTCTTCTTGGGAGTGAATGCTAGAAACTTGACAAAAAATCATTAGATAAAACCGACCCGGATCCCTGGCGCTATCGATTCCTGTGCATGAGGGAACTCTACCTGGCGTTGCTCAGCTACGGCTCTCTTAATGTACCGAGTGGTGGCGCCATGGCCGACTCAGCTGGGGATTTAAGCACGCGCGTAGCTCAGTCACGATCGCCTGGGTTTTGGCTGTTTTGATGAAACCTCGCGTCGGATACGCTCTTGTATCTCGAAGCAATGGTGGTTGCTCATCGTGTCTGCATTGTTGATGTTTATTTCTGGAGTTGGACTTGGGCCTGTTCCTGCTGAGCTGGCTGGTGGGCGTCCATGAGTTGCACCAGCTTGATAAACAAACGACGGTGAGAATATTTTCTCTTTCTTTTTTTGTGGTCAGTATAGACGAGACAACATCCCCTTCAGTGCAGTCACTTCAGAGTGTCGTTTGTTATTGTAACATGAAACTGATTCGGCTCCATCTAGTGGCCGAGTCTGACAAAACCTTTTTGTGGATCAGCATCTTAGCGGTAAGAATCTGAGACAAATACTCGTTTGCTAGTAATATGGTGTCAGTTTCAGGAGGCGTATGTATTTCTTTAAGAAATTAAAATTTTAATGTCTGTTGCCACCTGTATTTGTCTCTTAATATTTATTTTCTTGTTTGATACGAGAGGGCCAGATGCACACAGCTGCATGCCCTCGTATTTCTCTTGTATTCGGTTGTCGTGTAAATGAAATTTGTACACTGTATGGGAGATCGGTTGAAACCGAGCCGTTACTGTATTTGCCTAATTTGTAGACTTCAGTCTCTCTGCTTGCCTACGATTTCGTTGCTCATATTTTTTTAAAGGTTCTGTCTATACTTTATCTTGTGTACTTCACAGACATTATTATTTCCTGTGTCAACTAATTTGCATGAATTTTGGTTATTTCCTACCATCTAACGACTTGTTTTCAAACTTAGCGTATGTGGCGGACAAACATAACTTGCTTTAGTAATTTTAAAAAAATCGCTCCTCAGGATAAATCAATAAATAATTTTGCTTCTAATATTATTTTATTTTCGTGCAGCACCTAGCTACTTCTACACCCTAGCTCTCTACCAGTTTAAAAATACCAAGCAAGGAAACGATATTTCTAATAAGAAGAAAAGGCTGCTCAAGTACTGTCTGTAAACAAACGAAAGTGTATGCCCAAAACTAAAAGTAGAGGCAATTGAAAGCAGAATAACCAAAGACCTCAATTCCTGGCCCAAAAAAGTGGAAAGAATAGGCAGTAGACGACTTCCGAAAGTGGCTGTAGCCTATAAACCGACAGGAGAATATATGTTCTAAGACCTAAGACTACGTGTACAGACCACTTAAGAAGATGGAACAGACACAATTCCTAATCCATAAAGTACAGAAGATGAAGATGAAGAAGAAGGAGAAGAAGATGATGATGATGGTCGTGGGGA
Source organism: Schistocerca americana (assembly GCF_021461395.2). Lineage (NCBI taxonomy): Eukaryota > Metazoa > Arthropoda > Insecta > Orthoptera > Acrididae > Schistocerca > Schistocerca americana. Next base: position 432,252,921 of record NC_060119.1, on the reverse strand, counting down.
AAGAAGTAACCCGGAGTGGCCGAGCGGTTCTAGGCGCTTCAGTCTGGAACTGCGAGACCGCTACGGTCGCAGGTTCGAATCCTGCCTCGGGCATGGATGTGTGTGATGTCCTTAGGTTAGTAAGGTTTAAGTAGTTTTAAGTTCTAGCGGAATGATGACCTCAGAAGTTAAGTCCCATAGTGGTCACAGCCATTTGAACCATTTTGAAAGAAGTGACACTAAAAACCACTCTTCCATTTTAAAGTGGAATCTGTTGGTTTCAACCAAACGTCGCCAAACGCGTCATTTTTACCGTGACCTCCAACTAGCCAATAAGTCCCCACTATCTGATAATAAGGCGTCGCCCTATGTAGCACGTCTGGGCTCACAAAATCGCAGCACTTCCCGCCCCAACCCCCTCCCCCCTAGACGACCGGAATGTGGTTAATTAGAATTCTACGCCCTTTCACTTGAACGTACTTAAAAACTGTTTCAATTCGTTCCCTACGGGCAAAGTAACATTACTGATGAATGAGGATCGCTCACTCCCGACTTCATACACGCGACACGTAAAACACCACTTTCGTCGCACTGGGTTCCTCCATCCCTATGGGGTTGCCTGCCTACGAGCTCCAACCAGGTTCACGAAATTATTTTTAAAATTTCCTGAAAATCAGCGATAAGAGCTGAAGTTGGATATTTCATATGGCCATTTGCTTCTTACATTAGTAACACTACTGTTTACAAAACTTATCAGCAGCTTCCTAACCGGATTTTCGTAATTTTCTTATCAACCTCTTCAACTTGTGCTGGAAAACGCCAGCTATCATGGAATATCAATCACTCTTATTTAAGTATTGTCGGCCCAGACAGCAACCCATTTAGAAGGGTTACTGTAAAAACAGCCCATCATATCCAGGTGGAACAAGGGCCAAAAAGGGTAACGGAATCAGGCGTCCGCAGTAGCGAACGGAACAGGCATGTGGGTGCGGACAGGAAATGACACGTTATCTTATTTTTCACAGAATCTGACATACTCAGGTGGCAGAAGTACTGGATAACTCGTAATCTCCTGTCAGAGCTCTTGCTTCTGCCGTAGTGCACCAGAGGACTCAGTCCATTCCCTGTAAATACAGCCTACATTATTACAGAGCTTGCAGAGTGCCTTGTTCATAACTTGAGTCCATGGGTTCGTGGAGCGCGCTACACACTCGAACCCTACCAGCAGCTGTTACGACCTGAAATTGGGACTCATCTGACCAGGCCTGTAGTCTAGGTTCCAACCGATATGGTCTCGAGCCCAGGAGAGGCGTTGTAGGCGATGTCGTGCAATAGCAAAGGCACTCGTGTTGGTCGTCTGCTGCCACAGCCCCAATGACGTCAGATTTCGCCTCTGTGTCCTAAGTGATACGTCCGCCGTACGTCTCACATAGATTTCTGCGCTTATTTCAGGCAATATTGCTTTTCTGTTAACACACACAACTCTACCCCAACGACCCTGCTCTCGGTCGTTAAGTGAAAGTGCTTTGTTGGTGGTGAGAGGTAATGCCTGAAATTAGGTATTGTCTTCACACTCTTGACGTTGTGGATCTCGGAATATTGAATTCCTTATCGACTTCAAAAATTGAAGGTCCCATGCCTCTACCTTCATCTACCATTCCGTGTTCAAAGGCTGTTGATTCCCCTAATGCGGCTGTGACCACGTCGGAAACCATTTCATACTAATCACCTGAGTACGAATGACAGCTCTGCCCCGTACTACGGTTTTATACCTTGTCTACTTGGTGCTACCACCGTCTGTATACATGCATATCGCTACGTCACCTCACTGTATAACTATTTAGACGACCCGTTTGATATAGTACGCTTATGGTCTATATAGCCGGGAAATAACAAAAATTGGCCTACAAAAGCCACCTCAACTAAGCAACAGCGTATGCTTAATCGGTTATTTCGTTACTATTACCACATTAAACTTTTGTATGAAGGTAATGAAAGAAAAAAAAAAACTTTTGAAAACATTATGGAAAAACTGAGTACGGTAATATTTGCATCTAACCTTAGACCTTACAGCCACAGAAGTAGTTTCTTTTAAAGAAGGCCAGACAAACAAACCGCTTTAATTGCTATTTTATGCTGTTAAAACTCTCAATAATTTGAATTAAAATTTGCGCAAAGATCTTTTTACACTTTCTAAGCGCAAGGGCTAGAGGTTTTTGACATTCGAAGACGATTTTAACTAAAATATTGCTGAATGTTCATGCGCCGTAGTTTAGCTGACTTTTGTAGGCCCATTTCAGGTCGTTTCCTGGCCTAATAGACCACAAGCATCCTACATCAATTTGTTCGTCTCAACTTCACATTCACTATTGTGGTAAGTTGTAAACAGTTTTAGTTTACACCTTGTATACAACGGAATTATATGACGATCGGGCACCAACTGCGCACAGCGTACTTACTCTATTTAATAGCAAACACTATACTTTTAACAGAAGCGTTGTTCCGCCAAACGACTTTCACATAATCTTTGCTTCCTTTTTTTGCAGGTAAGCTACCACAGAGGATCAACGTCACGCCCCACTACGGCAACGTTCACTGACCGAATTACTCTACATTTCTGAGGATGTCAGACCAGCGTAAGTGCACAGTAAGTTCCTGCCAGTGGTTGGTACAACACAATAAATCAAAATAAGGTGTTTAATTGATTACTTCAGCGGTTTCAGCAACGCGGTTACAACTCCCAGATGAAGCCATATTGAAGTAAATGTCAATCGTAACAAGTCGATGATAATGCCTGTCACCCTACATTTCTTGCTGATCAACCATCAGTTCTGAAAAGTTTTCATATAAAAATTCCAAGTATCATTCGGAACATACGTTGATTGTAAGCTTTCTGTTTCACGTACAATTGGTTTTACAAGCACTTTTTGGGCTAAAAAAAGTATTACAGAGAATTTTTAATCTTCCGTTTATTTCTCTTTCTTCCTGTTAATCAACTGTGAAGCAAATCGTATAATCTACAAATGATGAGTCGAATTGGGGGGGGGGGGGGGGGATGGAATCGTATTTAATGATAGTGAAGTTAAAAAGTCCCTCTCACACGTAGGTCCTAACACTGCTAATTAGAAGGAGAAGTTTCACCTCTGCACAGTGAATTCGGTGCCGCTCGGATACACCGAGGGAAACGTCAGTGACGGGGCCATGGCGAGGTTACTCCGGCTTTGAATCAGACTCCTGAGTAGGCAGCCAGTCTCCTACCTGCTCTGTGTTGCAATACTTCTGAGGTGTTCCTTCGAAGGCGGTAGCCCTATCGTGGTGTTAAGTTTGTGTTTTCTGATAGGACTGCGGGTAGTAGCATTAAAAAATGGAAAACAAAGGTATTATCGCGGTGAGTTCACTGTAAACATACACCGTTAACCATACGGAAATACGATTCTGCTATTAATGAATATAACTTACAACACTATCATCTGCTACTGCTATACCATAACCTTAAAGTTGGAGGCAGGTCGTGAGATAAAAACTATCTTGCTAAAGTAATTATGGTATAAAGCAATAGAACAGTGTTACCCTCTGAGAGGAATTTTGTTATGTTGACCGTGTTGTACCTAACGGAGGTTGCTTATCGCAAGTGAAAGTTAGAATTACGTAAATATTTAAACAATAACAATCAATATTTTACCTATCTATACCGCTCAAAGAGTAAGGAAAACGGTCGCCAGCCTAATTAGGCAAGAGAATGATTGACATTCTTGTTCAAGAAAATAAGTATGAGTAACTTTAATGGACAAACACAACCCATACTTTGCCACATTGGAGTGCAAAGAACTCCGACACCTGAATACGGTATGTTCACGTTAAGGTTGGAGCTACCAGATCAGAGCAAACTATTTGCATAAATATAACCTTATAACCCGTCACACTATTACTATCAGGGCTTATTCAAATTGAATGGTCTTTATGACATTACTATTAATATTCACTGTAGAATCATACATTGGACATAGGTTCAGTATTACTTTTCAAACATTTTCCTAGCTGACATGAAATATAGATATGGTGTACAGCAAAATTAGCTATTGTGCATAGATTAAGTCTCTCACTAATAAACACCTTTTTACTTAGGATGAAAATTAAATGGAGTTCACTAACAAATTACTTATCAATGTCTTTTGAATAAAGAAATTACTGTTTTCGTAGATAGTGGTCTTTCTATTAATCGTTATCTAGTGTGAGCACAATAGACAAACTGTTGATCCTGTTACAACATTAATATGCACTCTTAATGTACAAGAGGAACCCAATATTGTACAGAATTTCACATGAATAGGAAGAGTAATTGAAACTTTCCATATTTAAGTAACTTTGTGCATTTGAACTACTTTCAATGGACGGGGGCCTTAATCTTGACCACTGTAGCAGAGCAAACTAAACACACTTTCATTACATCAGTGAAACACTTAGCAAGTATGAACATATCACTCTCAACGGTTGCAGTTCTGAACTTTTACTGTAGGGAAACACAAAATTGAGATATTTGTTACATCCTTTCAACAAACATTATTAATCTTAGCACACTCTATTGCCATATTAATTTTAGTATGTTTTCAATAAAGGACACTCAATAAACACTTTAGAGTGGGAGGGACCCTAAGTGGATATGTGACTGATGATAAATCACGGTAGGTACAAGAGTTCATTCAAATTTTACCTTATATTTGGGTATACTATAACATCCTATGAGCTGATCCTTCACTGTACATTACTGTAACGTTCCATTACAGTGATTGCGCAATGTGGTGGCGATTGCATGTTGGAAGGTGGATTTGCAGGTAGAATTGCTGGACTCTGTCATTTCTTGGTGGCGATGATAGATAGTAATTCCAGAATAGTTCCAGCTCTTTATCCATCCATCCGAGGCATTGGAAAGCGTCAGGAAAAGCCACTCTCGGAACCAGCACAATACACAACTTTTATATGAGCAGTTGACAGTTTGGTAGCTCATCCCCGACTGACTCTTTGTTCCACCTTTTCTACATAGGCCAACCATAATTTGCGCGCGCTACACAGTTCCGCTCCCGAGGGGAACCACAACACCTTTTACATACAAAATAACTAAGAACCCTAAGCGAAGGTCAACAGTTTACATAACAGCAAACAAACATTTTAAATAAAACAGAACATTTGCATATATTAGTAGTTCTACACAAAATTATTTAAATAAAATTGCTTAATTTTGAAAATAACCAAAGAGATTATATGACAAAGACAAAACATCATTTGCTCGTGTTGTGTATATTACAGAGATTACACTTTCTACACTCTAAAGGACATCAAAGTTCTTACAAAGAAAGGAGTATACAATTTTGTGTTATCGATTCAAACAAACACACTTACAGAAGCTCAACGATGTAGCATTAAGTAAAACAAAAAGGCAAAATAAATCACTAGACCATTAGAGCTATGGTGTTACAAACTGAAAACTGAAAATATTAAGATCGTAGCCTACACGGAGATCTCGTCTGGATCTTGTCTAAACGCCGCGTAACGGAATCGGAGCGCTACCAAATCTCCTGTGACAGGCTGGCACCACTTCTCTTGGTCGTCTCAGATCCGTATGTCACCGAACAAAGTACCTTCTGAAATAGCGAGCCGCTCCTCACACTGTCATCCTGCCATGGGAAACATATATCGTGACGCACGTTATGTTTCAGATAAGGTGTTCAGCTCTGTAACTTACGAAACACAAAGTGAAAGGCATATTTATTTAGACGGGTAAAGTAAGAAACGACACTAATCTTGCGGAGTTGTGAACATAGTTCGTTTAATTATTTTTTTCTATTGTTTAGCTGTTCCATAAAAACCAAATGTGCAAAAAACAATTTAAATCAAATTTTTTTTGAAATTTAGTTAAGAAGCTAGAAGCATTCAAAGATTTAGGGGCGTATGCAGAATGCTATTAATAATTGTGTGTATTAATATGGGTGTTCTAGTGGCTGGATTTTCCGTTAAGTGGGTCGTTAAAACGAGTGACCATTTTCGTTAATTTACAGCTCAGTGCTCGTTCGAAATCACCTAGTGACGAGATTTAAAGTTGCTGGAGTCCTCGATATGCAGTTTGGAGTAACGTTCAATTAGATTGTTGAATGTATCCTTGCGTAGTCTTATACAAGAAAGATTAGAGTGCGCCAGCATAGCGGATATTGACGTGGAACGAACCTGGCGTACACTTAAACTGAGCGCGCTAACTTGTTTCTGATACTCGACTTTGGCAACACGGTGCGTTTGAAGCAGATAATGCCTATACCGCGAAGTATTGTAGTCGAAGAGATACAAGAGCTATTATGTTATTATGTGCTGGACACCGACTTCGAGGAAAAAGTACTTTGCGAATGCGTGGCGCTAATTGGCGATGGAAAAAAATGATCGTATTGCATAGATGGACGGGAGGCTCCATTCGGGGGAGTTCGGCCGCCGGATTGCAAATCGTATTTCAGGTGACGCCACATTGAGCGACTTGTGAGTCGGTGATGATGTGAAGACGATGAAACAATACCCAGTCCACGGGAGGAGAAAACCCCTAATCCGGTCGGGATTCGAACCAGGGCCCGCTGCATGGAAGGCAAACACTTTACCAATCAGCTAAGCAGGCGGGTGTACGATGATCAGCAACTTTCCACCATCAGATCAAAATTGTCTTCTATTAGCTGAAACTAATATGGGATGTGTGCACTTTTGGCCTTCATACGGCTTGAACTCTGTCGGGGTCACTTTCAGTGAGGTGTCTGAACGTCTGTGGATTCTTCCTCAAGAGGTGTCTGTACACTTTTGATTAGATGGTGTACATGGCGTCTGCAAGCCGTTAAGAAGGCACACTGTGTTCTTCATTCAGGTAATTGGCCATTCGTATGAATATCTCCTTAAATGCAATATTCCGTCGACAGAATATTCAACTGAGCATAGTCAGACCTGTACACCTTTCTGCATCCACCACTAAAATTTAGAACTTTTTTCTTTCTAACTAAAGTTGATAGAAATCTGATTTCATTTGATTTTGTACAAATGTTGTTTAACTACATCAGCTAGATGACAGGAAAAACTTAAGTTCTTATTAAAAAGTTACGTCTCTGTAATCTGGAGCGATGTCGACGTTCTACCTTATTCCAAAGGTGTTCCATTGGGTCCAGGTCAGGACGATAAGCAGGTCAGTCCATTTCAGGAATTTCATTGTCTACAAACCATTGGCTCAGAGAGCTGCTTTGTGACAGGGTGCATCGTCATACTGATACAAACAATCACCTCCGAACTGTTCCTCTCCTGTGCTCAATACACTGTGTTACATAATATGTTAATATTCTTACACATTTAGCGTTTTTTAAGCGCGATACAAGGACTTACTCCATACTGTGCGGTACATGATGCCAGGTAACATTCTCCAGAGATTCGTCATACTCAAACCATTCCATCGGATTGCCGCGGATACAGCGTGATTCATCGCTTCATATCACTCGTTTCCAGTCTCGCACTATCAGTAGTATCGCTCTTTATACCACTCAAACACTGCTTCCATTTGCCTCAACTACAGAAATGAGTTGCTCTTGAGCTGCTCGACTCCTTACACATAGTCATTGTACCAGCTGGACTGCTGGTAGCGTTTTGGAACTGACGAGTGAATTCTTCCGCTGATTTCATGCGTCATTTTCTTACACCCATCCTCCCCCATGCTCGACGGTTCCTGTCCGTTTGTACGTGAGGTATGTCGGGTCTTGATTTAGCTGTGATTGTTCCTTCGCGGTTCCATTTCACAGTCACATCACCGACAGTCGATTCGGGCAGGATTCAGTTGTCCCCGATTGAACTTTTACTTAGGTGTCATGAAATGAAGCCGCGCGGAATAGCCGCGAGGTCTAGGGCGCCTTCCCAGGACAAGAGTTAGTTTAAGTTAGATTAAGTAGTGTGTAAGCCTAGGGACCGATGACCTCAGCAGTTTGGTCCCGTAGGAACTTACCACCACAATGATACGACTAGTCCAGTTCCGAAGTCACAGAGTTCCCCTGGTGGACTTGTTATGCTGTAATTGCTTCTGTATTGACAACACAATACTCCCTGTTTTCTTGTACACTGGCGGGACCATACTACCTGACATCTGGTGATCAGTTCCACATTACAAAGGAGTGTCCGCACGCTTTTCATCAGGTGGTGTACAATCTGATTTGATTTCGTACATAATTTGATGAAGTACATCAACTAGATGATATGATAAACTTTTGTTCTGATTAAAAAGTTACGAATTTTCTCTGTCACTTTCTGGAAAATAGCTAAATAAACTATGTTCACAGCTTCGCAGAAAGACTTACGTTATTTACTTTTACATGCGTAAATAAATATTCCTTCCACTTATTTCGTAAGCTACAAAGATACAGAGATAAACACCTGCTCTAAAAACGCCCTGCATGTGCTGCTCATGCTCCCTTCGTCCCTGGCAACAGCCTCCCACTACGATTCAGTAGCCCATACAGTAACTTCCAGCGAATGAAAGGGTTCCTCATGCTTCTGGTCTGGTTATACTCTAGCAACGGCAGTTTTGCTTATTTACGTGGCCGTTCAGGTAAAAGTGAGCCTCGTCAGAAAACAAGATGTTAAATAAACGGCAGTCACTCACATCGTTAAGGACCTGCAGCCTATGTCCGGTATCCTGAGGCTATAATTCTTGCACCAATTGTATTTTGTAAGAATGCAGTTTATGGTCTTTTTGCACTGATGTTCAATATACATTTAAAGTGCGTGCATGGTTATGAATGGATAGGCTAGGATCGTCACGAACGGACTGATTTACACTCCCCAAGGATTCGCTCATTCTTGGTGACCTTGGTCGCCAAGATTTCGGTTTGGCCAATATTGAACCGACCTCCTCCAACGTTTTGATCCATTTCTGGATAAGGGTAACACTTGGATGGTCATTTACGTTATGCAAATCACGACCAGTGCAAAATTTTCTCCGTCTGCAGTTGCCGAATCACCGTTTTTACTCCGGAGAAGCGCTCCACATCGACGGACTTCCTAAAATCAATCAAGCGATGATAGTACTCCCCACGCTCCTCCGATTTGTTGTGCATGCGAAGAGTGCTCTTCAAATACAATCTTTCATTTGAATGACGCTCTATATCAGCATATGGCTTTTCCAGATAGCATGTAGTAAACACGAGTTATCTCGAGATCCGTCTCAACTTGTGGCCCGTGAAGCACGAGTCATCTCGAGATTCGCCCGCAATGTATTGAAATCAATGAAAACCATGTAGGTCTCTAAATACCTGGCCAGTATTTTTCGAATACTTCATAGTTTTACTATCAAGTGATTGGCAACTGCGGTACATTAAAAGCGGGAATGACACAAAATTATATTGGGGAGAAGGGGAGGGAGGGTGGGCGAGAGAGTGAGAAACTGTGACCCCACTGGGATCCCATGAGTTTCTGCGGATGATACAAACTGACAGACGCTTGAGTCTGATGCTAGCTCTCAAACGGAATTCAGTGATCGATAGTCTCGCAAGACCACAGCCCCTATTGGGAGATAACCAAGTTACCCGTTTTGCTAATCTTTGCCTGGCTGTCCTCCAGTTGCGCCAAACACGACCGCAGACGGTGCTCAGCTCGCGCTAAACAAGACGTCGGTGGCGGCGCCCCTGGGACCAACCAGCCCATGCGGCTGCCTCTGACTCGGCGAATGGCGCAGTCGGCAGCCCGCAGCGGTGCGTTTTGAACCAGAAACTCGGAATTAATCAACCCCGCTGACAAGACGTTCCCGCGCGGCTTTCGGTATGAATGATTGATGTTCCGCGCCGCCTGCGTTCCCACCGAGGCGGCCGCCAGACGGCAGGCGACGTTTTCTCCGCTGTTGGTCTTCACCGAACGCTTGTTATCCTGCCGGAAGCGTAATACAAATTATACCTCCTGGCCACGCTCAGGCCGAGAAAATTTGAAGTTACGCCACGTAATGGGAGTTACACAAGTTCCAGTGGCGTCTTGGGAATTGATGAAACGTCACGCATTTACTATTTCGTACATCCGTTCTTAAATTTATATGAAGGAAGTCGTGTAGCCCCTTAAAATATTTCCATATTTCCAATGACGTTTCGGTTACTGTCATCATCAAAGCAAAACCTGCAGCCTATAAAAGAACGTTCAGTATCAGTTTAAGTAAAACTTAAAGACAACGTTGGGTGACAACAGCCAACTCTTGTTAGCAGCTGGCGGCTGGCATCACTCCGAAGCATAGATATTCTTTAATTAAAACTCTAGGTCGGTTGGCATGCTCGGAGCTGTGATCTGATGATAGCACTAGCCGAAACGTCGTTATAAATAAAGAAATGTATTAAGTCATCTAGATGGCATTGTTCACCTAAATCCATAACCATTGGAGACTCAGTATTAATACATTCTTAAATAATTGTTTTGCTGACGAAAGAGCAAAAATGGTTCAAATGGCTCTGAGGGACTTAACATCTGTGGTCATCAGTCCCCTAGAACTTAGAACTACTAAAACCTAACTAACCTAAGGACATCACACACATCCATGGCCGAGGCAGGATTCGAACCTGCGACCGTAGCAGCCGCGCAGTTCCGGACTGAGCGCCTTAACCGCGAGACCACCGCGGCCGGCACGAAAGAGCATTCAGGTAAATTTTAAAAATGGTGACTGCCGCTTATGAACGTCAGAAGTTTCATTAATCGCTATGATCAAAGGATACTTTCGTAAAATACTTTCTTCAGAACTTGTCGATGTTATCCTTGTGCCATTTCAAAAAACAGAAACATACCTTGGATTAATCGTGGATAAGCATCTTAATTGTGAAGTACAAAATCTCGCAACATGCAGGAAACATCTCTCCTGCCTATACGTAATCCAAAAATTTAGAGAATTATTTAAACCTCAAAGTGAACAAAACATCGTCTGATATTTAGTCCTGCCAAATGGTCACTAATGTTAGGTAGTTCAACGAGGCACACATAGTACACCCGCTAGACGACTCTTGGTTATTTATTCTTTTCAAAAGCGTTGCATAAGAAAATAGACAAAAAAAGAAAAACAGACTAAATATATAAATTAGTGGGTACAAAAGAAATAGAGATACAATGTGAGGCAAATAGAGCCATATAATAATAGTTATACATAAACAGATTACCAACACTAAATATAATCTGACCAAAACTAACAACTTCGACGGCATTGTGCCTGGCCCACAACAGATCCTCCAGCGTGCACGAAACTGGGCACTGAGGACAGTTGTACTGTACAGGTGTTTGGTGCTTTGTTCGCCTCAACAATCACATACAGTTGATGGGTCTCCAGGGTAGCTCCATTTGGCCGTAGTACCCTTTGTTCCACCCACACCACTTTTTAATCTGTTGAGGGACTCTAGGCAGCGCTGAACGTTTGCGTTTGTGAAGCATTCGGTTGTCTCATCATGTCAGTCCTTCCTTTACTCAGTTGTGTTGGGTGCGACCGAAAAGACGCCGTAATTTCTGCTCCACTGTGCTTACTGTATCGTTTTTTCGTCTGTGGTGTCCTCAGCACCTCTTCTCGTTCCACAGAAGCAGTACCATATCGGATACCCCCAGCACCTTGGCTGTAGTTTCGCGTAAAACTAAATCTTTCTCCTTCTTCTTCGCCACTTCAGCGTATTCCATATGTTTTCTTTCTCTTTAACTGGGAACCAGTATCTGTCACGCTGTGAACCATGTATGGCCTTCTAGTCTATTTCTGTCTCCGTTTTCTTCTTTCCATTTCATCTGCTAATCTTACCCTATTACATTCAGTTCTTCCCCTCATCGGTCGGCTTATTCTCCACGCGATTACTGTTATTGCACTGTCATTCGTTTCTCTTAGATATCACTAAGCAGGCCTATGCTGGACAAGAAACTAATGAGGAAATTGCTTAATGATAGTAAGAATGACTTTTTTTTATTCCACATATTGATTACCACAAAGATTGTCATTATTAAAATTATTGTTGTCACGAAGACTATAATTTTCTCAAGAATCATAAAATTAAATATATAACTATTCTACTTATGAGGGAGCTATACATAACAGAGAGAGAAACGTTCCTGGAATCTTCCTGTCATATATGACATTATGTGGTAGGTCTGAATTATCTCAGCTGTGTGAGATACTTTTTATTTTATAGTGATGGTAACGTTGAAATCATCAGCTGATAAGACGTGCGACTGCACTATCTACAGAAAGTAAACTCTTAGTTTAAATTTTCAATATTTTTTACTTCTAAAAGTTGAACAACTTAAGTTAAAAAAATCACTCGACCTTTATACTCAAATGAGGAGAAAATGCCATTATTAACCCAGTATCCTTATGGGATAACTGACCCAACACGTCATTATTTCGCACGTGGGCCCTCAAGGGAGGAAAACCAAGGGAAAAAATTTTAAAGCACCACCACTTATAAGTGGAGCCACAAGGTTTCGTAATTCCAAAAGAGAATTACATCGTACGTAGTCATATTAACATTTAAAAATGGGTTAAATCATTCATGCAAAAAGAGAAACACCACCTCCCAGTTGACATTTCGTGAACAATTCAACGACTGACATTCTTTTCCCTGCTCCCTGCAACATCATTAAACTCGCTCAAAACTGAGGAATCGTAAAACTTTCGCAAATGGGTCCATATATTATAAGTAGCCTCTCGACTATCAGTTATGAGATACGACCAAATGCACAAAAAAAATTATTCCTCTGTACAAAAAAATTATTCCCCTATACAAGACACTCAGCAGAGATACTGAACACATCCAGACATTCCATGGGACAACAGATACAGCCAGCAGGTTAGATCAGCGTGTTCGATCAGAGGGTTAGCTGCCTTGTGTAATAATAAAACGCCGTTAATGGACCCATGAGGAAACTGAACGGATGTCCTGGGGCGTCCGCCCCGAACAAATGCAACGAACGAAAACGAACAAAATGGGATAAAAATATTGTGTATTCGACTGCAAGGAAGGCGATTACATTACCGACTTCTGGAAAGTTTTGCATGAAATGCGAGAATAGCGTTAGCAAGAACTGATTGTAGCAATTGTTTCGACAGTGGGATGTAATATATAGCTTCACATTAGTCGCAGTCTGAGAAACGGACAACAGAGGATAAATGCATTTACTTTCAGAGCAAACTATTCACTTTTCTTTAGAAAGCAATGGTAGTAATGAAGATATCAACATACGTCCACAAATCAACAAGGCGTAGGACTATGGGTTTATACCGACAGGTATAAAGAGTGTACAAAGTGCAAGTGACACAAACGTAAGGGCTGAGATGTTTTGTGAATGTAAACTAACGCCGACCGCAGTGGCCGAGCGGTTCTAGGTGCTTCAGTTCGGAACCGCACGATCGCTACGGTCGCAGGTTCGAATCCTGCCTCGGGCATGGGCGTATGTGATGTCCGTAGGTTAGTTAGGTTTAAGTAGTCCTAAGTTCTAAGGGGCTGATGACGTCAGATGTTAAGTCCCATAGTGCTCAGAGCCATTTGAACCATTTTTTGTAACCCAGCGTTAGCGTCTGAAGCATACTTACTCCATCTTTATGTAAGATGGTGAAACTGCAGAAGTTTAAACAATAAGGGTCCTTGTTAGACAGTACGAAGATAAGAAACATTGTTTCTAATAAAGCATAAAGTATGTGGTCACATTGCCGGCCACTGTGGCCTAGCGGTCCTAGGCGCTTCAGTCCGTAACAGCGCTGCTACTACGGTCGCAGGTTCGAATCCTGCCTCGGGCATGGACGTGTGTGATGTCCTTAGGTTAGTTAGGTTTAAGTAGTTCTAAGTTCTAGGGGACAGATGATCTCAGATGTTAAGTCCCATAGTGTTCAGAGTCATTTGAACCAATTTTTGTGGTCACACTAACTAGAAAATATTTTCTTGAAAGTGATGTGTGTGAACAGCTATGGCAAATGTAAGCGAATGTGAGCTAGGAAAACAGTATAATATTTCGTTTCTAATAGGTGAGGTGTGTCTTCATATATGAAGACTGTCGAGTCTTTTTACAAATAAGTTAAAATGTCCTTCCGGGAGAGATTCGACACAGCAATCCATTATCATCGCCACTTAGAATTCGATATTTTACCGTTCTAATAACTGAGCTACCGAATATTGAGGTGTAGTGAGGTAAAACGACAATTTTAACTAGACGTTTAATCTCATTGAGTGAACGTTACGAACCTTCTCGTGCCTCGTCCTTTTAGAAAGCAGTCTGCTGTTGTGTTTGTGTCGGCACCTACAAAGAAACTCTGCATTTTTGTTAGTTGACTCGGCTGGTGTCCGAAAATCTACTGACGAGACATATTTGCACGACTCCTCCCTCCTTCGTGCCCGTGATGAACCCATTATTAGACAAACAAAAGGGGGCGTAGCTGAATTTCGCGTCTCGCCGTCCACCTACTTAGGGACGGCGTCTGCCTCCCCTCCCCCGCGCCCTCCGGAAGACGTAGAACAGTCCGAACAGAATTCCCGTCAATAGGTCAGTAGGGAGAATAGCCTTGCTCACAGCCGTACCTGGAAGCCGAAAGATTAAATATCAGCTGCAAGAGACTTCTCCTATTCTATCGAGTGATCACAGTTACCCATGGTTTACCTGCAATATAAGATGCGTCTGAAATAGGATGCTGGGATAAGAAACGTATTACTTGTAATCTTCTGCAAATGATCTTTCCAAATGTTATCGGCATGTTCACTCTCATCCAGCAACTGGCTGGAGCTTTCACTAAATAAACTGTAATTTCGATCATTCGTGGTTTTAAAGCCCAGTGCCATAAATTGCAGTATGCACACAGATACAGCTACTGCTCCGAACGCAGTACATTTGGCTGTTATAGGCCTATCGAAGAAAGACGAAAGTAATGAGAAGTAGCAGGAAAGAGAAAAACGAGAAACTTAACATCAGGATAGGTGACCACCAAGTACGTGAAGTCAAGGAATTCTACGACCTAGGCAGCAAAATGAACAGTGACGGATGGAGCAAGCAGGATATCAAAAGCAGACTAGCACTTTGAAAAAGGGCATTTCTGGCCAAGAGAAGACTGCTAGTATCAAACATAGGCTTTAATTTTAAGAAGAAATTTCTGAGAATGTACATTTGGAGCACAGCACAGTTTGACGGGGAAACAAGGACGGTGAGGCAACCAGAACAAAAGAGAATCGAAGCATTTAAGATGGGGTGCTACAGACGAATGTTGAAAATTAGTAGACTGGCAATTAAAGAATGCGGTGGTTCTGCACAGAATCGGTGAGGAAAGGAACATGTGGAAAACACTGATAAAGAGAAGCGACATGATGATAAAACATGATAGAATATTCACATGTTAGTGTAATGGTTTCGCGTTGGTCTTACGAGTACATGTTTCCTGAGCGGCTTGCACATCGCTAACTATCGCTTGAATTTCGATTCAGTGGTTGTCTTAATAGTTTTGTGCCTATTATCATTGATGATATTTGCGTCAAATGACGAACGACCGAAACGGCAGCTACAGTAAATAATAACTGGCCAAGTGCGATTAGGAACCGTGCTCTGGGGCTTCCGTACAATCTTGATTGTGTATATAGACAGTCCATCCATTCCTGTAAAGAAGGGACTCGACGTTTTTTGCCCGTTATCGACATTGATGCTAGATATTGGTCCACGGATTCCAAGACTTTCGAGAATGTTTTAACTTCAAATTTGAAGACAGATAATAAATGAAGAAAGAAATATATTTATGTGTGGTGTAATTATAAATCGACAGTTTTCTGATATTTTCCTTTACTCGTACTGTGATACCTCGCTTCTTGCCAAATTTCGTGATTCTAAACCAACGGGAAGTACCATACAGGTATTAATTAGTGAGTCTGCGCGTATCAAAGTATGAGACATAAATTGCCGTATCTCTTGATCGTATTAACGTAAAAGCTAACGTTTATCATACTGCCAAGGGACCATGGATCTTAGTATATGAGATAAAGTGCAAATTGATACATCAATCCCACCCTGAGAAGAAGTTTTCGTAACGGATGTACAGACAGAGTGTATGATAACAAACGATAAAATATTGTTTTCGTGTGATGTAATTAAGAATTAACAATTTTCGTATTTTCGGATAGTCAGTTGGGCAAAAACCAGCCCCATCCCAGAAGACAAAATCACGAAAGGATATCACTTTTTGGATACAGCATGCCAAAAACTGAAAAAAAGAATGGTGCTCCGTGCTCATTCCGAGCGTGTTAATGGTCGCAATCATATCGCTACATTGGATGTAGCGGAAACTGTACCAAATTCAATAAATTTTAGTGTTTATAACCTTGGTTTTATCATTAAGATTATGCTTTTGGGAGTGCAGACGAGTTGTTAATTCCATTTAATGCACCAGCTCTCGACGACCGACCCATTCGTCCTTTTCGGGTGTTGCGAGCTGCGTTAGTCTGCGTACTCGCTCTCAGATTGTGCATAAAATGGAATCAACTTCCCGGCTGTAGTCCCGAAACCGCGCTTCTAGTCAGTTATGATGATAAACTCTTAACAATCACATTAGTTTTAGCAAATCGATGAAAGACAGTATTTTTTAACATTAGTGTAATTTTATATCGTTATATCAGTCCGCAGCTCGTGGTCTTGCGGTAGCGTTCTCGCTTCCCGGCGGGGTCAGGGATTTTTCCTGCGTCGTGATGACTGGGTGTTGTTGTGTTGTCTTCATTATCATCATACATCCCCATTACGGTCGGAGGAAGGCAGTGGCAAACCACCTCCACTAGAACCTTGCCTAGTACAGCGGTGCGGGTCTCCCGCAACGTCCCCTACGCTCCTTGGAGTATGGGACCTCATCTTCATATAAGATTTAGATTGACGGGGCTTAACTCTTCTTCAGCTGACGTGAAAATGTTACCAGCGATGAAATAATTACAGTTCTATAAGAGACATTTTTATTTGAATTCAAGAGAACCTTGTGTCGTTCAGGTTTTGCCTGAAGACGAAACAGATGGTTAAGATAGAGAAACGGCAGGGCATCACAAGTGTTTTATGGCCGAGGCCAGACGAGCAGAGTGTATTCGCAGCGCAAGAAGCACTGATTGAGACGTACGGTCCTGTAGCCATCCGGCTGGCTGCGGAACGAAATGCGGAGAGCTAAATATCGAGCTATCTGCCGGGCTGTGCTAAAGAAATTGTTTTGTTTAAATAAAGCAGAGATAAATTCATCTAGGTAATTAGCTTCTCACTAGAACTTTTAATTTTCACATAAAAAGTAAATAAACGCATATTCCGATTCGCATGTGTTGTGCGTTACGCAATTTATCTCATTCGACTAGGAGGAAACTATTCGATAAAAAGAAATTGATTCTTTCACACCTTATCTTATATCGCAACTTGATAATGAGCTGCCGGCCGAAGTGGCCGTGCGGTTAAAGGCGCTGCAGTCTGGAACCGCAAGACCGCTACGGTCGCAGGTTCGAATCCTGCCTCGGGCATGGATGTTTGTGATGTCCTTAGGTTAGTTAGGTTTAACTAGTTCTAAGTTCTAGGGGACTAATGACCTCAGCAGTTGAGTCCCATAGTGCTCAGAGCCATTTTTTTTTTTTATAATGAGCTGATTCTCCTTTCCTAATTTTTCATTGTTATGATGATACTCAAAAAATAAGAAACGCATTGCCCGTCTTTGGAACCGTTTTCAATGAGAAATTGAGTCGCTGACCAGTTTGATGCATTTCAGATTGTATGTTGTTGAGTATGAAATTTAGCTAACATAGCGAAATTGTTGTTAAAACTGTAAAGAGAGCCACACCACCTTACAGACCCGTGTAAATGAGTGATATACACTGAAGAGCCAAAGAAATAGGCACATGCACCTAATATCGTGTAGGACCCCGAGAGCACGCAGAAGGGCCGCAACACCATGTGGCATGGACTCGACTAATGTCTGAAGTAGTGTTGGACGGAATCGACACCATGAATCCTGCAGGGCTGCCCAAAAATCCGTAAGAGAACGTGGGGGCGGAGATCTCTTCTGAACAGCACTTTGCAAGGCATCCCATATATCTTTACTAATGTTCATGTCTCAGGAGTTTGAAGTGTGAATGGATGCAGGTTATGAGACAGGATGCATAAATACGTGTCACCTATCAGAGTCGTTACCATTACAGCGCCTCCACCAGGCTGAACAGTCCCATGCTATCATGCGGGGCCTATGGATTCATGAGGCTATCTGCATACAATTTGACACGAGGCTCGTCCGACCAGGCAACTTGTTTCCAGTCATCAACAGTCCAATGTCGGCGTTGACGGGCCCAGGCGAGGCGGAGAGATCTGTGCCATGCAGTCATAAAGGGTACACGAGTAGGCCTTCGGCAACGAAAGCCAATATCGATGATGTTTCCTTAATGGTTCACAATCTGACACTTGTTCATCTACATCTACTTGGATAGATCACATTTAAGTGCCTGGCAGAGGGTTCATCGAATCACCTTCACAATTCTCTATTCTACCAATCTCGTATAGCGCGCGGAAAGAACGACCACCTATATCTTTCCGTACGAGCTCTGATTTCCCATATTTTATCGTGGTGATCGTTTCTCCCTACGTAGCTCGGTGTCAAGAAAATATTTTCGTATTCTGAGGAGAAAGTTGGTGATTGGAATTTCGTGAGAAGATTGCGTCGCAACGAAAAACGCCTTTCCTTTAACGATAGTTCAAATGGCTCTGAGCACTATGAGACTTAATTGCTGAGGTCATCAGTCCCCTAGAACTTAGAACTACTTAAACCTAACTAACGTAAGGACGTCACACACATCCATGCCCGAGGCAGGATTCGAACCTGCGACCGTAGCGGTCGCGCGGTTCCATAATGTAGCGCCTAGAATCGCTCGGCCACACCGGCCGGATTTTAACGATGTCCAGCCCAAATCCTGTATCATTTCAGTGACACTCTCTCCCATATTTCGCGATAATACAAAACGTGCTGCCTTTCTTTGAACTTTTTCAATGAACTTCCTTCAATCCTTTCTGGTAAGGATCCCACACCACGCAGCAGTATTCTAAAAGAGGACGGACAAGCGTAGTGTAAGCAGTGTCCCAAATAGATCTGTTACATTTTCTAAGTGTCCTGGCTATAAAACGCAGTCTTTTGTTAGCCTTCCCCACACGATGGCCCAGTATTGAAATCTGCAGCACTTCTGTCACGAAGAACGATTCTCTTCAGTCGTCGTTGGTCCTATCCTTGCAGGATCTTTCCCGACCGGAGCGATGTCGGTGATTTGATGTTTTACCGGATTCCTGTAAATCACGGTATACTCGTGAAGTGGTCGTACTGGAAAATCCCCACTCCATCGCTACCTCAGAGATGCTGTGTCCCATCGCACGTGCACTTACTATAACACCACGTTTAAACTCACTTAAATCTTGATATCCTGCCATTGTAGCAGCAGTAACCGATCTAACAGGTGCGCCAGACACTTGTTCTCATACGTAGCCGTTGCCGACCGCAGGGCCGTTTTCTGGCTGTTTAAATATCTCTGTGTGTGAATATGCATGCCTATACTAGTTTCTTTCTCGCTTCAGTGTATTAGTGCTCTGCCACTACAAGTTGCGACGCGTGATACTCGAGGCTACAGCCATATGTGGAGTGGCGCCAGGTCTCTCTTTCACGTATTGTTTATGATGCCAGTTACAGTCGCACTTCATGTTAACATTTCTCTGAGAAATTTTCATTTTGAATGTCTGCACCAATAGTTCTATTCGCGAAACGTTCGGTACCTATTACTGTTAACAATGATTAAACACATTTTTAGGAATAATAAGAAAGCTGACCTTATAAGAGGTTACCTTTCGATTAAATAACATTCAAGACACAAAAGGACAGATAAAATTTTGATTCTAGTACAGCGAGAAATGTTCTCACAATGAAGACAGTTCCCTTCCTGGCAGCGAGGAGGCCAACCACAGAGATTGAATTTTTGTGTCCTATCTTTTATAAGCTAGTGGTCGCATTGGATAATCGACACTATGCAGTGTTGGCGTACGCAGAGTTAAAAATTTTAAAAGAGAAAACTACACTGTAGGTACTTGGAGCAAGGAGCATTTTCCGTTTTCTTCAAAGAGTGCAATATACAAAAACGATTTTTGAATAAATTATAATTGAATATGGTTGCTTTGATAAAATGTTTGTGCTTATCTTATTTTTCTTGGCGATCGGACCCCTGAGCTAGCTGAAGCTGCAGGCGGTGGAGCACTCCGGGGTCACCGGCGCTTGTCGTGATTACGAAAATCCTCTTCAGATCAATAAATAAAATGCCTGATTCACTCACACACATAATACATCGAGATCGCAGTTCTTCATCTTTAAAATCACACACGCTCATCGTCCTACATGAGAGAGAGTCTGACTGTGTCCTTCTAAAACAACAAACTGTATAACAAATTGAATGAGAAAATGTTCTTGTTTGTTTGCGCAACTCTGATTGTAACACGCGCAAATGTATAAATATCCTTTAAGACTACCACACGTTCTTATCGCTGCAGATGACATAAATATGAAAATGGTTTCAAATACCGCTATGTTTCAAAGTTTTACCAAATTATTTATTTAGCGACATGTTTCGAGGCGGTACCTCATCATCAGGCTACAGTGGCATTACAAAAACATTTAACATACGTGTATACGAATATTAAAGTTTCTTTGAGTGACTGCTGTGATCATTCTGCAGAGACAGAGGTGATAGCACTTTATATAGTGGTCTGCTATCACATGAAAGTTTTTGTAGAACAACCACTTACTTTGTTCTTGTAGCGTTGCGGTCTTCTTGTCGTCTACTGAAGCATCCTATTTCAATAGATCTATTGGAATTCATCTCCATTGTTCACAGACTTCACAAGGGTGACTTGGAAACACGATAACACAAGCCAAATCATTAGTGCGGAAAACAAGATGACGGTTAAAAATTCACACTTCCTTAGGAATTATTCAGCATTCTTAAAACAGTAAGCATATGACATTAAGGCTACATATATAGATCTCAGAAGCGTTTTTGTAAAAAAAAAAGAAAAGCTGTCATTTGTGTACAAAGAAATAATAAGCAACCATTCACAAAAAATGGATTTAATTTCTTATCCGATTTCGGGCACTTAGTGCTGTTCTTCGGATGGTTATACCTCTCGCAGTACTGAGTGCCTGTACGCCAACCAACTGCATGGCACAGATCTCTCCGCCTCGCCTGGGCCCGTCAACACCGACATTGGACTGTTGATGACTGGAAACAAGTTGCCTGGTCGGACGAGCCTCATCTGCATGCCTTGCTGTTGCATTACAGAATGCAACAGCAAGGCATGCAGATGACATTACTGCTAAGAACACCAGGATCGATATATCGATAGCCAAATGAAACTAGCTTGTTTTGACTGCCGTCTTGTTTTCTGTACTGCTGATTTGTCTTGTGTTATCGTCTTGTGAATTTTGTGAACAATGGTGAAAAAGTCCAACAGAGCCGTGAAAATAGCCTTTCCTCAGCACGTCGGAAGAATACTGCCATGCCAGGAGAACAAAGTGAATGATTCATCTACAAAAACTTAGACGTGAATGGTAGACCAATATACAGAGTGGCATTGCCTCTCACTAGGTTATCCTTTCGCTCTCTCCACAGGATGATCACAGCAGTCAAGTAAGGAAACTTTAATATCTTTCTACAGTTATGTTAAATGCTTTTGTAATGCCACTGTAGCCTGAGGATGGGTATCATCTCAAAAAATGTCGATCAATAAATATTTTAGCAGTCAACAAATTTTCTGACTGACAGCGGTATTCGAAAACAATTACATATTTTTGAAACAGTCGCTGTCGATTAATGGTTAATGGTCCGGCCCCGGTAGCTGAGTGGTCAGCGTGACAGAATGTCAATCCTAAGGTCCCGGGTTCGATTCCCGGCTGGGTCGGAGATTTTCTCCTATTAGGGTCTGGGTGTTGTGTTGTCCTAATCATCATCATTTCATCCCCATCGACGCGCAGGTCGCCGAAGTGGCGTCAACTCGAAAGACCTGCACCAGGCGAACAGTCAACTCGACGTGAGGCCCTAGCCACACGACATTTCATTTTCAGTGGTCAATGGACACACAATTTAGTAATCGTAGGATTCTAGTCACGATCGATGTATGCAGACCTCTACGACCTTCGGCTGTACCGGTAAAGCCAGCCGGAGTGGCCGAGCGGTTCTAGGCGCTACAGTCTGGAACAGCGCGACCGCTACGGTCGCAGGTTCGAATCCTGCCTCGGGCATGGACGTGTGTGATGTCCTCAGGTTAGTTAGGTTTAAGTAGTTCTAAGTTCTAGGGGACTGATGACCACAGATGTTAAGTCCCATGGTGCTCAGAGCCATTTGAACCATTTGAACCCTCGCACGGTCCGCGAGTGGAACAGTGGGGGAGGGGGGGGGGGAATATGACTTTGGCGCGAATTGTGCCCTCCACCACACACCGCTTGGTGGCTAGCGGAGTATATATGTAGATGTAGAAATCGTATTGACGCTGTAAGTCTCGGAATATTGAATTCCCTATCAATTTCCAAAATGCCTTGTTCCTTGCGTGTAGTTCCAACTATCATTCCGTTCTGTTAATTTCCGTCGTACGACCATAAACACGTCGGAAGCCTGTTCACATGGATAGCCTAGATGCAAATGATAGCTTCTCCATTGCACTGTCCCTATATACTTTGTGTACGCGATACTACCGCCATCAGTATTCTATGACTTACGTCACCTCTGTATATTAGCGCTGCGGAACACCACCTCCTGGAAATTTATTCGGAACTTCGAAGACATTGCGCAAACTGTCATTATTTTCTTTTCTTTTTTTTTCAAAAAACTATTTAATTTCATATGCTCCACTAGAAGTTTTACCATCAGCATCTCCCGCAGTCTCGGGAGGTTTCGTTGTACCACAGTCTCGTGAAACATAGGCCAGCAGCCCCTGGTGGCGGACGGGAAGCTATCGCAGCGGTGCAGGGAACCCATGGCTGACCGCAGCCGGCCGGTCGACGGGCGGCGATTTCTCTCCGGCTGGCGGTCAGTGCACGCCGATATCGGGCCGCAGACGGACACTGCGAGGTCTGTTTTTAACGAAAGCGATTTACCGAAGCGCAGCCACCGCGCCCGATACCGCGGACGAGAATTCGATTTAAATTCGTTCGCGCATCTCACTCGAACGAACAAGTTTGGGGGAGGGCGGCTTTGAATCCGGCGGCGCACACTGCCCGTACCGCTGCTGGGACACTTGCAATCCTCTGATTACGAGACTTCACTTCTGACCGGACGGAATTGCAGTCCACCGGTCCTGCAGAGTTCTTTCCGTCTGATTGCACCGTTTCGTTTTGGTCCCAGTTGTAGCTGCGCTCCACGTAACCCGTTCGTTGTGAAACATTTGTTCTTCACACAGTGTTCTTCCCTGATACGTCACTTTACTAAAGCTGGCTGTAGTTAAGTCCTCGAATTCTAGTGCAATTTACAGGGGCACGTGCGCGTCACTCGGAAAATGTAGCAAATTCATCATCGGGTTAAATCTCAATTTTTGTCTGTGTTTGCTTTCATACATTTCAGGAAATCATTGTCCTTTGAGCCTACATAATTTTCTTCCATGTCACACAAACATGTGTTGGTGAGATTTCCTAATGATCAGGTATGTACTCTGTCGAATAACAGGTGAATGCCTGCTCTCTATTATTTTTTGTTTTAAGATTACGATCATCATACTAATAACATAATCTCAAAACTATGTACACTACCAGCCAAATTTTTACCAGTCATTGGACATAAAATAATATACACTCACTGATGACGGCGAAACTTCGCGAAGCATATATGGTTGAAAAAGAAGAAAATTAAGACTAGACAAGGTGGATTCCTTTCCCAAAACATGTTGTAGCACGTGGATGTGCAAGATTACTGTGACGTAACACAATTAAATCATATTAAAAAAATTACCAACCTATTTATAGAATAGATCGATGTAGTAACCTGTAACATGGAAGAATTCATCGGTAAACTGATGGTACTGGAGTTGTGTGAAAAGTATTTGTGAAGTGCAGTTCTTCTACGAAAGGGAATTGGTATAAATCGCGTCTCTAATATTCGCGTATGACTGAAAGTAGCATGAGTTGCATAATCGGCGGATAGTGAATGAACACAGGGAAGTAAACGTAATTAAACTCCTATATATCTTCGATTTAGTAGAGACAGATCGCCTTAATACCTACTTTACATGGCGTTACTCTTTGTTGAAACAGTTTCTGCTGTTACAAATAACATTTCTCGAATACGGAGTGATGGACAAACTCTTCACTGATAAACATTTATGCATAACAATCGGAAGGGAAGATAGGTATTTCCTTCATTCAGATGAAATTTTAGTATCTACTGCCGTGATTTATGTACATACAGGGGGGGGGGGGGGGTTGTTTAGGGGAAGGAGACCAGACAGCGAGGTCATCGGTCTCATCGGATTAGGGAAGGATGGGGAAGGAAGTCGGCCGTGCCCTTTGAAAGGAACCATCCCGGCATTTGCCTGGAGCGATTTAGGGAAATCACGGAAAACCTAAATCAGGATGGCCGGACGCGGGATTGAACCGTCGTCCTCCCGAATGCGAGTCCAGTGTTTAACCACTGCGCCACCTCGCTCGGTTACTTACAGGGGAGTTAACTAATACGTAACACTCGTTACTTCGTGAACTGTAACTCATAACGAAACGCTGATTTCGGCAAATGTTAGGGCGTAGGCGGACACGTACCTTTTTGTCTAATGGTTTTAGCGCTGATCTCATTGGGGATCTTGAAGCCAGTACATTTTCTTAAATATGATCATATGCTTTTTGCAACTTCATTCGATACCTCGTGAGACCACAATTACACTGATATAGCGTTTGTTACTGTTGACGTTGAATCCTTGCACACTCCCCCTCCCCCCCTTTCCTAATTCCAGTTATGGTCAACAATAAGCAAAATCTTTTATGGAAAATTTCGGAGGAGGCGAAGATTACAATAAATTTTCTAAGTTTTTCGTGTAGAATTGGCTCCGGTTCTTCTTACCTAGGGGTCTGACCCTTGATGCTGAAATTCTTACATTTTAGGTCCTCATGGTTCATTTGATCTAAATAAATTTGAAGTTTGTACTTGGAGAAGTTTCGTTATGATAATATATTTTGTCACATTTTAGAATATCATACAGTCTTTTGAATTCTCACGCTACTAAAGCCGAAATTACATTGTTTGCCCAAAATACAAAAATGCGACCGGTCCCATCGGAGGCATAGTTACTATACTTTACTATCCGATAGTTACAATATTCCAAAGGGTTTACAATTTCTTTTCACAAATAAATTTCTTTTAATTTCGATTATTATTTTCAAATAAATCCAGGAATAAACATAGTAAACAGTCTTCAACTTTTATAGTCCTGTCTTCCTCAGTTGCGTGTAATCCTGATCCTTGATGCTGAAATTCTTACATTTTGGGTCCTCATGGTCCAATTGATCTAAATAAATTTGAAGTTTGTACTTGCAGAAGTTTTGTTATATTAATATATTTTGTCACATTTTAGAATATCATACAGTCTTTTGAATATATATAACACCAAAATATACATACACACACACACACAGCACAAAAAAATATATATCACACAAAAAACACACACACACACCTACACGCACACGCACACACAAATGCATACACGAACAGACCACAGATAATTCGATAGTTACACTCATAAGTTTAGGAATAACATTCGATCTTTGGCAAAAACATTTGACTGTCGGTAACAGAAACAAAAGCATTGCTTTAAAACAAGCGTTCAGAGCACAGTGTTGTGGAATGGGAAAAAACCGCAAATTGGCGTTCATAAGAAGAACAACAACACCAAAAATGCAACAGGAGCGTAGTATGTAGGAAATTGTCCACGCAACCTGTAAGTACAGTTCAAAACATTACTACTTAATAGGAAATACGAACCACCAGAACTGTTCATAACCTATAGGCACAATCACAAAAATGCAAATAAAATAGTTAACATATGTACATATTCCAGGCCACTGATGATGCCTTGCAGAAAATAAAGGCGAAACGCGTATGGCACTAAAATTGTGTTTTATTCAGTTGCTGTCAGACGGTCCGTAAGTAAAAATTATTAATATACCGTAATACGCTGTTATGTCTACTATAGTTTCCAATCATGTGATTCAGTCTTATGTCTCCTGAATAATATACTCTTGTGTACCTTATAATACATCTACATCTACATCTACATTTACACTCCGCAACCCAACCAACGGTGTGTGGCGGAGGGCACTTTACGTGCCACTGTCATTACCTCCCTTTCCTGTTCCAGTCGCGTATGGTTCGCGGGAAGAACGACTGTCTGAAAGCCTCCGTGCGCGCTCTAATCTCTCTAACTTTACATTCGTGATCTCCTCGGGAGGTATAAGTAGGGGGAAGCAATATATTCGATACCTCATCCAGAAACGCACCTTCTCGAAACCTGGCGAGCAAGCTACACCGCGATGCAGAGCGCCTCTCTTGCAGAGTCTAACACTTGAGTTTGTTAAACATCTCCGTAAGGCTATCACGGTTACCAAATAATCCTGTGACGAAACGCGCCGTTCTTCTTTGGATCTTCTCTATCTCCTCCGTCAACCCGATCTGATACGGATCCCACACTGATGAGCAATACTCAAGTATAGGTCGAACGAGTGTTTTGTAAGCCACCTCCTTTGTTGATGGACTACATTTTCTAAGAACTCTCCCAATGAATCTCAACCTGGTACCCGCCTCACCAACAATTAATTTTATATGATCATTCCACTTCAAATCGTTCCGCACGCATACTCCCAGATATTTTACAGAAGTAACTGCTACCAGTGTTTGTTCCGCTATCATATAATCATACAATTAAGGATCCTTCTTTCTATGTATTCGCAATACATTACATTTGTCTATGTTAAGGGTCAGCCTTTCTCCTCCTTTTTTGCTCAACATGCTCTTAACAAATTTCCAATTTTGATATCTGCAGATGCCCTTAATGTATCTGATTTCATAATTGAACTGCTGTAAAATCAAGGCCCAACGAGTAATTCTGTAATGGTGTAGCTCATACACTTGGAATAACATAATGCTTTGTGATCAGCGTAGATGATGAATTTGTGACGTAAGTAAGTAATTTTTAAACTTGTTGAATGTCCAGTGTACAGCCAAAAGTTCTTTCTCAGTGACAATGTATGTCTTTTCATGCTTCTGCAATACTATACTAGCAAATGCAAGAGATCTATGTCCAATAGTGCCGTCAATTTCAACCTCCTGAAATAAATTGGCATCCAGACCAACACCACTACTGTTAGAATGAGATTCTCACTCTGCAGCAGAGTGTGCGCTGGTATGAAACACTACTGTCCATCATAATACAAAAAGGAAGAGACAAAACCAGTCTGAAAAAATCTGACTTTGATGGAACTGTCCTTTTATCTAATCGAAAACGTCCTGACATTCCTAATTCCAATCTGAAACAGTATTCTTCTTCAAATGTTCACAAAGGAACGTAACATTCAAAGCTTGGCTGCTACAAAATTTTCTATAAAATCCGGTTTAATCCAAAAAATGATTTAAGCAGTTTTTTGTTGTGAGGAGCAGGAAAATTAGCAATAGCATCAAGTTCCTCTTTATCAGGTGCAATACCTTCCCCTGATACAGCATGTCCTAAAAAATTTACTTCTTCCACATCAAATTTACACTTTCTTATTTTCAAAGTCGAACCTCCTCATTCCAATTTTGAAAAGGCATCTCTTAACAAATCCAAGTGCTGTTACCATTTCCTTTCAGTGACCAAAATGTCATCAACATGCACAATTAATTTTTAACTCACTTAAATTCACACGACTGACTCCAGAGCTCTTATCAATTCAGCTACAGATACATTTAGTCCAGATGGTACCACAGAGAACTGAAAACGTACCTACATACAAAAATGCAGTATACTTTCTAGATTTAATTTCAAGTGGAATCTGATGAAATACAGATGTCAAATCCAAACTACTGATGAATTTTACATAATCAAATTTGTGTTACAGCTCATATAAATTCTCAGGATGGTCATTCTCTCTGATAAGAATCTTATTAAGATTTCTAGAGTTCAAAACAACTCTCACTCCACCCTTTCTCTTACTTAATGTAACAAAAGGATTATTATAAGCACTCCTACTTCTCACAATTGCTACCCAAGTTCCCATTTCCTGAATTTCTTTCTGAACTTCTCTCCTTTTTGAAAATGGTATGCTATATGGCACTATGTGGCTTGAGAAAGAAAAGATGATGATCTCCTAGGTAAAGTTTGCACTGATAGCCTTTCACTTTCATTGGCCTTTCACTGAACACGTTTCTAAGCCCAATAACAAATTCCTAAGTTGTTTCTTTTGTTGGTCATTAAGAGTTGTTACTTCCCTCACTTTAGAATGTACAATTCGTCATCAGATATCTGGTACTCAACTTGATTCAAAATGTTTTGCAGATGCTTAAAACTTTTCCCACAGTTTGAAATATAGAAATTAGTTTTCACATAAGTATTATTTTTAGGTCCCAAAATAAACCATTCTTTAGCACTCCATCCAAAACAAGCCTCAATTATCTCTATCCAATTTATACCTTGAATTATATTTTCTTCCACTCTAGGGATCACTAAGTATCCATGTTAAAATGCCTTGACATCTATACTAAAAGTTATAAAGTTTCTGAGATTTTACCAATTTGCTTAGCTTACCTGTAGCTCCTCTTATCTCTACACCCACAAAGGTATTTCCACAAAATTCTTACTAACTTGATCTTGTCGCTAAATTGTTCAGATGTACTACAAATCAGGCTACATGTATCAGTCATACAGTTGCGTTCCCACTGATCAATCATAAGTTTAATGTAAGTCCACCCAGAATCTGAATCATCTTCTCTGTTGTCAGACACTTCACACAAAGATCACTTTCAATTTCGTCAAATGCTACAGCCACACTGTCTTCACAAGGTTTTATCAACTTTACAGGTATCATAACATTACTTTGATTACTCATGTTGTCAGGTAAAAATTGAACACAATAAATAGATTATATGGCACAGCTACTATCACTTGTTACAGAAGGTACACAAGAAACATTAATGTCAAAAGTACACTTCCTGCATAGGTCCACTTTCACTTCATTCCACCAATTGGGATACAAATTCTGACTAGCCACTGCTAATTTATTCCAGAATGCATCTTCACCTATGTTATCATCAATCTGGTACCAAACAAACTTCAAAAAGTTTTCATATTTATTCTCCAGGCTCAGATACCTCACCTTCACTGTTTGGATCTTTACTCTTCATGACATTAATGAAAAATTGTTTTGATTGGACTGATATTCCATGACCCTCACTTACATCATCACATACATTACTTATATTACCTGTATTGTCAACAACATTTACAAATAACGCTGAAACTTTATTATTCTTAAACTCCAGAAGTACGTCATACTCATCACCATCATATTCCTACAAAATTACTTCATCAACAAAATCACTGACAATACAAGTCTCACCTCCATTAAAGTCACTTACCTCACCTACATTCATTTGTAATATGCCACCAGTCTCAGACTTACCAATGTCAGTTACTTCACAGTTCTCATTCTCATCTACATAAAAAACACCACCTAGATCAGATCCAGAAGAACCATCACTTTATTTACATACATCAATAACACTGTGTTCCACCCAAGAGAAGGAATATTTAGTACATATTACATCAAAATTATCAATACTCTCACATTCTATTTTGTGACTAGCACTGACATCACCATAATTAAACATAGTACCCCAAAGTTTTTGATCAAAACATTAATGTGAAATCTAATATTCCTTCTGTTCAATTTCAGATAAATGAGCCATAGCATTAACACTATTATTATTGTCTAATCGCGAGTGTAACTCAGGGATCCAGTACCTATTATGTTTCCTCACCCCAAAACTGTGGTCTGTTATTGAGGCAAACTGCCCTTTCCCAAGTAGTTACCTCTGTAACTCTTTCTTCTATTAAAATGTCCGTGGTTGTACTCACTGCTACTATCCTCCTGATGTTCAGAATTTCTCTCCATATTGACACTTTGATGCTGATAGAGATTACCATTATCTTTCTTTCTGTGACTACTCCGACTGTGATTTCCAGCAATCCCCGTTATTATGGTACACACTTCTTTCTACTGACCTATCCAGCCTGTTAACATACCATAAAAATTGTTCGAGATAATCATCAGGTCCGTGTACTAAATACCACTGCAATCTTTCTGGTAACCTCCTTTTAAATGCATCAGTCAAGGTCATTTCGTCAAATGGTTTGTCAAGATATGCTAATATTTTAAGTTCGTCCTTAGAAAACTCTTTCAAAGTGCTGTCCCTATTCCTATAATTAGCACCATTCAAAAATTCACGTTTGATTCTGCCCTGTTCTGCTTCCGCACAAAATTCATTCAAAAAACTTTTCTTGGAACTCAGATATTTTTCTCACTGACTTAAATTTAAATTTACTAATGACAGAGCTGCTTCTTCTAGAAATACTTGAAGAAATTAAATTTTTTGGTTTTCTTTCATGCCTGACAGAGAGCTAACTCTGCATTGGTGCAGAAAATTCACTGGATGTAAATTATCTGATGGAAAACTTTTGATAGGACTGTTGGATCAAGCAATACCATTGTTTGCACATAGATTTTTGTGAATGTAAATTTCCTGACCTGCTGACAGTTTCTGATCTAAAACAGTTGCATTAGTTTGCATACTGTTTTCTACATTTAAAATTTTTGCTTTAAGCTGGCGATATTTTGGTGTTTTTTTTCTGCGATGACCTTGTGTTCAACTCTGATGTCATCAATATTCTTTGATTGTTTCGCTGACTCAGCTACATACCCATTTTTAAAAACAATAAATTTATTTTCTAAAACATCGACTTTCTCATTCTCTGACAACCAGTTTTGAAACTCCATTACTATATTGATCTATCTGATCTTGTACTCTGTCCATTCTGCTATTGTTTTCAGTTCATATTTCAGTAAATTGATCATTAACTATCCTAAATTTTCTATTGTTATCTGTCTTTATTTCCTTTAGCTTTTACAAAATTAACTGCAAAATACACTCCTGGAAATTGAAATAAGAACACCGTGAATTCATTGTCCCAGGAAGGGGAAACTTTATTGACACATTCCTGGGGTCAGATACATCACATGATCACACTGACAGAACCACAGGCACATAGACACAGGCAACAGAGCATGCACAATGTCGGCACTAGTACAGTGTATATCCACCTTTCGCAGCAATGCAGGCTGCTATTCTCCCATGGAGACGATCGTAGAGATGCTGGATGTAGTCCTGTGGAACGGCTTGCCATGCCATTTCCACCTGGCGCCTCAGTTGGACCAGCGTTCGTGCTGGACGTGCAGACCGCGTGAGACGACGCTTCATCCAGTCCAAAACATGCTCAATGGGGGACAGATCCGGAGATCTTGCTGGCCAGGGTAGTTGACTTACACATTCTAGAGCACGTTGGGTGGCACGGGATACATGCGGACGTGCATTGTCCTGTTGGAACAGCAAGTTCCCTTGCCGGTCTAGGAATGGTAGAACGATGGGTTCGATGACGGTTTGGATGTACCGTGCACTATTCAGTGTCCCCTCGACGATCACCAGTGGTGTACGGCCAGTATAGGAGATCGCTCCCCACACCATGATGCCGGGTGTTGGCCCCGTGTGCCTCGGTCGTATGCAGTCCTGATTGTGGCGCTCATCTGCACGGCGCCAAACACGCATACGACCATCATTGGCACCAAGGCAGAAGCGACTCTCATCGCTGAAGACGACACGTCTCCATTCGTCCCTCCATTCACGCCTGTCGCGACACCACTGGAGGCGGGCTGCACGATGTTGGGGCATGAGCGGAAGACGGCCTAACGGTGTGCGGGGCCGTAGCCCAGCTTCATGGAGACGGTTGCGAATGGTCCTCGCCGATACCCCAGGAGCAACAGTGTCCCTAATTTGCTGGGAAGTGGCGGTGCGGTCCCCTACGGCACTGCGTAGGATCCTACGGTCTTGGCGTGCATCCGTGCGTCGCTGCGGTCCGGTCCCAGGTCGACGGGCACGTGCACCTTCAGCCGACCACTGGCGACAACATCGATGTACTGTGGAGACCTCACGCCCCACGTGTTGAGCAATTCGGCGGTACGTCCACCCGCCCTCCCGCATGCCCACTATACGCCCTCGCTCAAAGTCCGTCAACTGCACATACGGTTCACGTCCACGCTGTCGCGGCATGCTACCAGTGTTAAAGACTGCGATGGAGCTCCGTATGCCACGGCAAACTGGCTGACACTGACGGCGGCGGTGCACAAATGCTGCGCAGCTAGCGCCATTCGACGGCCAACACCGCGGTTCCTGGTGTGTCCGCTGTGCCGTGCGTGTGATCATTGCTTGTACAGCCCTCTCGCAGTGTCCGGAGCAAGTATGTTGGGTCTGACACACCGGTGTCAATGTGTTCTTTTTTCCATTTCCAGGAGTGTATGAGTTTTTACTGTTTCTTTACTGACTATGATTTAACTTGGCTCAAACATGTTCTGACTGGATCCTGCAGCTGTCATTTCTACCTCACCTTTGCTTTTGTCCCTATTCGTTGTGTTAACAACCACACGAGTACACAAACAAATTAATTTCACAAATGTTTTGTACTTATCTTCCCTTTTCGATGTCCTTGGTTGTAGTTGTAAAGTCCTCTTCACTTTCATTCAATCTGGTCCATCATTATTGTTAGTGCATCCTCGCTGTTTGTGTAAAGATCCATTGCTGGGTAGTTTTTGCTCCACGTGATCGAAAACGTATACGTGCATAAATTTCAAAAATCACCGAAATAAAGCACTTTTTGCAACAGACAAAACTTCATTATTATTCAATTAACCTCAGACGACGCCCATACTTGATATCTCCCCCTACCCTCCTCTCTTTTAGTTCAAATTATTGTCCACAATAAGCAAAGTCTTTTATAAAAATTTGAGAGGGCCGAAGATTACAATAAACTATCTAAGATTTCGTGTAGAGCTGGCTCCGGTTCTTCTTATCTAGGAGTCTCATTTTTGAAGCTGAAGTTCTCACATTTATGTCCTCATGGTTAACTGATCTAAATAAATTTAAAGATTGTTCCTGTTGTTACGTTAATATATTTTGTTATATTTTAGTATATCATACGGTCTTTCAAATTTTCACATATCGAAAGCCGAAATGATATTGTTTGCCCAAAATACAAAAATGCACCCAATCACATCAGAGGCATACTTACTATACTTCACTCTCTGGTAACAACCATATTTCAAAGGGTTTACAATTTTTCTCAGAGAATAAATATCTTTTAATTTCGATTATCATTTCATAAATGAATCCAGAAATATACATAGTAAAGTGTACTAGAGTGCGTAATTAATAATAGAAATTTGAAGTGTGCCAAACAATGCGTAATTTCAGATGTTTCTAAAAACAATAATTTTAACTGTACATTCGGAACTAGTACTTATCGATTATAACATAGAAAATAAATTTTCGTTTGAAGTATAACATATTGTGTATAAAATTATATGGAAGTTTTCAGAAAACCTGCTGAGATAATACGAACCTGTCCAAAATTAGAAAAATAATACTGGTATTGACAACTACTGTTGAGGAAAAGTAATGCTAGAGGAGTATGCCCCGTAGAAACTTGTCGGAAAAAAATTGAGAAATGTCCTAGAATGTGCTACGCGGTGTCAGAATGCCTGTTTACTTGTCTGCACTGCAGGCCGTGTATTTCTGCTTCAACATAGTGTACAGACATATACACCAACAAGATGATGGTGGATCTACCACTTTTATATGGCGAATGTAAAATAAATTCCGTAAAAACAGTGTAGTGAAATAGCGCCATCTATCCGGATTCAGAATGTCGACGCGCCAGGCAATTGCACGAATTATTAACAAACTAATGCGGACATGCTGCTTGAACGTCAAAAAGGGAACAACAAAGAAGACTGAAGCTGATAGAGAAAAGAAAAAGCTGTTCAGGGTACAACGCTGTTGAATTTACACTGGTACGAGACGTCTTGCTAAGGAACATGGAATCAGCCACACGAGTGTCAATCGCACTCCACATCGTCAGAATTTCCATTCTTTTAATCTGTCACTACATCAGGCACTGGGCGACCGTGATTTCCAACGTCGTACAGAATTTTGTAGGTTTCTCCTTCAGTAACTGAGGGTCTCCCCCATGTTTTTCACATGTGTGCTGTTTACCGATGAAGCGACGTTTACTAGCTACGCTTATGTATATTAATACTTACTAAAAGGCAGGCGAAAATCCGTACTGTCGTCGTTACACTCAACATCAACGGCCGTGGAGCGTAAATGCATGTTGTGGTATCAAAAGAAATTACGTTGTGGAACCTAACTTCACCTTACGCGATTCACCCTATATGACAATAATGGTCCATTCAGAGACCAAGTCTTTACTCATATATAGCCGAGCACCAGACACGCAGACCGCCAACATGGATGAAAGCCAACGAACAGGACTGTGTTTTCTACTTGAAGAAGTATTCTACCCTGTCACGTACAACGTTTGAAGATGTTTTTGGCAGCGGTATTTTCCCACGTGGAAAACGTTTTCTCATGAGTTGTCACAACAGACTTCATCGTTACGAATTTTCTGTGGTCAATACGTTATATTGATGAAGTTACTTTTGGTACAGATGTTACGATAAACCAAACATTCGTTATCTCTGGGCTACAGAAAATCTTCAAGTATGGTCGCATCGTCAACAGTTTAGCGTCCGCCTCTGGGCAGCGGTTACTGACAACTACCTACAGTCATAATTTCTATGCTACTGCGCCTTAATGGACACATGTACATGAAGTTGCTGCACAACATTCTACTTCTTATTCTGGGCCGGCCGCTGTGGCCGAGCGTTTCTAGGCGCTTCAGTCTGGAACCGCGCGGCCGCTACGGTCGCAGGTTCGAATCCTGCCTCGGGCATGGATGTGTGTGATGTCCTTAGGTTAGTTGGGTTTAAGTAGTTCTAAGTTGTAAGGGGACTGATGACCAGAGAAGTTAAGTCCCATGCTCAGAGCCAAATGGTTCAAATGGCTCTGAGCACTATGGAACTTAACTGCTGTGGTCATCAGTCCCCTAGAACTTAGAACTACTTAAACCTAACTAACCTAAGGACATCACACACATCCATGCCCGAGGCAGGATTCGAACCTGCGACCGTAGCGGTCACGCGGTTCCAGACTGTAGCGCCTAAAACCGCACGGCCACTCCGGCCGGCTAGCTCAGAGCCATTCGAACCATTTGACACAGTGCGCACTGTCTGCCCTGAATAGTATTTCTCACCCCCACTCGCACGCTGCAGACACTAGACACCAGAAATCCAATGTAGTCTTCTACTGAATGCAGTATTTCTTTTATTTTCGACATAAGACGGATCACTTCTCTGATACCACATTTACGTCTTGTGTGCGACATTTATCTCGAGGTAGAACCTCTGGAAGGAAAAAGGGCGTACGGACCACCACTTGAACGGCGTCCGTTCCGCAAGGGGTGCCTCTCATACATCGCGAAATTGCACCCTGCGTAGGACATTCGTTGTGCACGGTCTAACATTCTGCGTGGTGTCTGTCTGTTCTAAGTCGTGTCTCCCTACCACTTTCGCGCAACGACGCCCTGAGCGTGTTTTTTAATGAATTGACTAGTTTGAACCTGGGACCTGTTGCTGGTAAGGAGACGCCAGACCACACATGACATGTAGAGTTCAGAAGAGTTCAGTGAGACTAGCGATGATATAACCAAATAGTTAATGATTTCAGCGTCAGCTCCACTGCACTCCCTGTAAAAGAATCCTAATACTAACTAAATTTCGTGGAAGGGGTTCAAGGCTTTCCTATTTTTAGTTAGCTGGTAAAATAACGTCGAAAAAGCAGTTAAATTTACCATTGGAAATTTTATTCTACTCACAAAACATTGTTTATAAATTGCACTATTGATAAAAGGAAATATTTTAATACAGGATGATAAAAGCCAACTGCGTTCAAGAAAAATGTGAACGAATATTCCCTGAATGGGTTTCCAAGTTCTACAATGGATCGAAGGATGACCTATGCCATATCGCATCTATAATCTAGGTGTAAACTAAGTTTCACAAAAGAGAAAACTATCAAAATGGTCTACAGTGACCCTCAATTATCTTTAATTACTTATCTAACTTGTCGTAAATTATAGTGGCTGACGTGACTTCTCAATAACTACACAACAGAAAAATCATCGCGTTTCAGATTTTAACTTACGTAGCAAATGTGAATACCATGAGCTTTAATTGACGATCGACACTAGTATTACGCAAAATGGGGGTGTAACAGATGAGACTTCTGCAGTTCTCAGTGAAGCCTTATGTGCTCAAAAATGCGGCAT
The DNA here is from genome assembly GCF_021461395.2 of Schistocerca americana. NCBI lineage: Eukaryota > Metazoa > Arthropoda > Insecta > Orthoptera > Acrididae > Schistocerca > Schistocerca americana. The sequence goes on along the minus strand of NC_060119.1, from coordinate 432,216,381 downwards.
CGCGTGCGTTCATTACCTTGTCGGTGCTCGTCAGGGGGTGGCGGACAGCACAGCTCCACGCATCTCGCCGTCTCGGAAGCAACTCTTTTCTAACTTCTCCTTACTACAATTTACCGAAGTTGGTTTAAAAAAGAACTATCTGGCTGTGTTTTCATCTGACCAATCAGGGTCTCAATGTTAACCTTAAGCTCCACCTACAAAAATTCTGTCTATCCAATGAGAACCGTTATACTTTTCGTGGTAGGGCAATGTTTTTAAAGTTTGCAAAGTAACAGAGACGCGAAAAAGTCTCACGCTAAAACTTGCGGCTGGTGTGGCCCTTTTAGTGTTATCGTAAGATATATACTGTTCTTCTGGAGGGCTCTAGCTTGTAACATGGGCAGGGGGGTGGTCCTGGTGGTTAGCTGGCGACGTGGGTGTCTGTCCTTTATTGTAGGCCCTTCTAGCTTAACACAGTTCATCTCTCGGCTTCTGTTCTTGTTTCTCCCCTCGGAACTGCGTCTGTCTCACGGTGGGAAGGTATGACATGCATTTAGGCATTCTTGTGTTAGTCTGTGGTACTCCATTTGCTCACTCGTTACTCGTATTACTTTGGTTAATTTAATGTCACGATTTATTTGGAGCTATGTGACATACTAATGGATTTGCTTATCATGTCAGGGTTTTCATGGAACGTGTTGGATTTGCCTGACACCTTACAACGGGCAATCATTAAAGGGGTCGATGATGAAATTGACCAAAAATATCAACTTTCGGTTTACTTTCTATTTGTTAGTACAACTCATGAGCAATAAGTTCCCAAAGTTTCAATGTTGAAATCGCATCCGAAGTGCCTGAAAATTAATTAAAAGTGTGACACGGCCCCTCTTGACACGCCCACAATTTGAAGCAGCACTTCAACACCAGTGCAGTGAACAAAGATTCTGTGTATTACTTTCAACCAAACGTGTGCGGGACACTCCAGAAGGCCGTGATACATACTCTTTGGTTTTATAGATCTTCTCTGGCCGATCCTGCACCTCTCAAAAAGTGTGTTCATGGCAAAACCCAAAATCCAAATGAGTCTCTAAATTCACTCATATGGAAACGATGCCCTAAAAACACATTTGCATTTGCTACAGTTGTCAGAATTGGAACTTATGATGCATTAATTATATTTAATGATAGGAACGTCGGGAGGATGAAGGTATTAGAAAGAATGGGTTTCAAGATAGGAAATTCTATTCAAGACATCCTGAGAAAAATATATTTACAGCGCGTCTCTGCAGCTGAAAAGTCAGTTGAAGACCTGGTAAAGGAAAGAAGACGGACAACAAGAAACAAGAAGAGAAGCCTTGAAGGGAAACACAACCCAAAGTACAAATGTGGTGCCTCAGGAAGAAGCGACATAAGGAAAAAAGTTAGATTGAACTTTAAATTGCGTTTCCTGAAAAGTTTGTTTTTTAAAGATTATGTACCTTTTCCTCAGATTCTATGAATGCTAGAATTATCAAATTTTGTACACATATTTCTGTAAAATTAATAAACGTTGTCTCAAGAGCAAATTTTGAAATTCTGATTCCAAGCTGAGATATGGGGCAAAGTGCTTGGAATTTTACGTGAATTTAAAAATGTACTTGTGGTATTATAATTAAAAAATTATGAAAATTCTCTTATTTGACCTATTCCAGAAACCTCACGAGAGAAGCGTACAACATATAAAGAGATGAAACAGAGAATTTTTTTGTAGAAATAAACAAAACTTCTGATTTCATTCAAAGAAAAGTTAAATATATATAATGAAAGGATTTTATATGTAAATGTGTTATTTTCACGTAATGCGTGGTACAAAATTTCATTGCCATGTATCGAAAACTGTGGATTTCCTACATTTTTGAAATAGTGTATGTGTTTTTCATCAACGTCCTCCTTTAATGAGTCGTCTCTGCCCGTGATAGTGTCTAATGACTGCCAGTACAAGGAAAAGCAAGTATCTCTTGCTGCAAGGCGAGAGCGATGGCCGGAGCTGAGCAATGAGAGTGCTGGGCGTGCAGCATTCGTTTGGGTCCCTCTTCCATTTGGAATACAAATGGTCTCTCGCCTCACTCTGCGCCATGGCCAGCGCGCAGTAGCAGGCAGTGTTTATACTTCTGTCTTGTGTTTGATAAGGACGGAAACGAACAGCGAACTTCAGTGTAATGGTGCCACTCCATCAAACAGAGAGCATTTCAGTGCAGAGTTGAATCCGTGACGACATTCAAATTACGAAAACCATATCTTTTCTCTTATGTTTCGCATACGGAATTCACGTGGAGAAAGCTGGATGTTTGTTCCCGTTTAAAGCCCTTCAAAACACGTGGTGATCGTAAGGAGACTCTGTAAATTCATTTCACTTATAAACAGCGTCTCTCAAGCGGATAACGCTTCTAAACCATTTGTAACGTTGTAACGCTGTGATATGAAGTTCGAAGGAGATGACAGATATTATGACTCGATGTTTACTCATAACCACAACGGTTATCCTGTACGTCTAATCTACTCGTGCGCTATACTGCAGTCCTTAAAACCTCCGACTTCGCGAATTCATTGCTTTACTGATTTTTTTTCCTTGAACCACCAATACATCTACGTGTATTTTGTCTCCATGATTGAATATTTACTCTTGTTTTCATGGTAAATGTGTTCCCGTCATTAAGCTGCAATTTTCTCAAGAGCTGCGCTGCAAAGGCGCGTCGTACCAGAATTTATATTTCGTAAGAAAGTTTCAAGTCAGCTGAGATGATGCTGACGGAGTTCTATATGGCTGAGGCAACATAATTGCAAACCACCGCATTCACAACACAAGCTCTATGTTTCTCAAGTTATTAGGCAGTGTAAATAACAGACGACAAAGACAATTGAAAGTCTTGGCCGTAGACATTGGTTAGGTACAGTCGATGACAAACAGAATTATTGCATGTAGAACGTGATACATCATGTTCTTGATTCACGTTACTTGATAGATACACAATAAAGCGCTCTATCTATAATTTCAAATTCTCATTAATGACGGCTTTCTGAGGATGTGTGTGTAGACAGTGGTATGGGCTAAAAAATGGTTGCCAATAGTAGTAAGGCGAGAAGTGTTCTTGCTAGGGAAATTTCGGGGGCATTTCGTAAAAGTCCGAGGAGGAACGGAATAGCTAAGACAAGGATAAAAATCGTGAATTATGTTTTCCATCGCAAACTCGATTCAAAACTTGTCGGTAATCAGGTAAATGTGGAAAATTGTTTATGCAAGCGAACGCTCTTGTTTCCCTTACCATAGTTTACGTGACAGTGTGATAATAGAAATAGTCTTTACGTGCTGTAGTAAGGCGACTATAAAATTAATTTTATGTTGTGTTGAATCATATATAAACTTTTTAGGTTGTTATGCTTTATTATTGATAAATTGGTGATGTGGACCATAGTTTACTTTACTCGAAATGTTAATCCATGTTAAGTGCACGTTGTTTATGTGTTAACAAATGCAAGTACCCGTTAACGTGTTTTCCAGATAAAATTTTGGGCAGAATTTACGTTTTTAAAAGTATGTCTCTACCCTCGAAATGTTTAAAAACACTGACTTACCCGAATAAAAGAATCATAATGAAAGTACTTGAAATATCTTATTCATGGGATTTTATTGAAAGTGTACTACGCATTTTTCCAGAAAAACCAGCCTGACACTTACCATTGTTTTCAGGCGAGGTTTATCTTCGTCCTTGCACAAATCGGCTTTATAATGTGCAGGAGAAGAAGTGTGCCATAATTTTATAATAAGAACTCTGAGTAGTTTTAAGGTGCTTCTCGTGTATTTTAGATCTTAATACATTCCATAAAATAAAAGCACGCATGTCTTGCTTAAATTTCTGGTAGCGGTGTAATCAGGAGGCATTTCGGCGAAATGACGCACCGCCAGGATGTTTTCGTCTACTTTTCTTATATTTTACATAATAGTGCAACACATCTGACATGCAGTCGTATGTGGAAAAATATCTGCTGGAAAAGTATAACAAAACCTATAAACAACTTAGCAGCATTTGCAGACATTCATATTACCTAGGATAAAAGTTTAGGACTGATGACCTCAGAAGTTAAGTCCCATAGTGCTCAGAGCCATTTGAACCATTTGATAAAAGCATAAATGGTAATCCAGCACACAGTACTCAGGGAAGACTATCGCACTTTAAAAAGGTGCACGAAAAAAAGAAAGCAGAAAATTATGGCTTCTACAAATGGGTCTGATTATAGAAGAGCGAATGCGGACCAGGTGTTAACAGCGGAGGACAGGAATGTGTTAGCAGAGAATCCTGCTGCCCTTAAATGTATTACAGGGCCTTTACCACAGTCCTGTAAACCATTATGCATAAAGCACGAAATACGCGCGGAAAGAGCGGTTTCCTTGGCGCTTCCATTTCTGCGGGACATAAATTATTTGCGGGCACAACCCGATTACGGAGGCAGGCGCTCAAAGTGGCGGCCGCAGGTAGCCAGCCAGCTGCCGGCTCGCCCTTCACGGACCAACAAAGGCGTTTCTGACGTCGCCTGCGCTCTTTCTCATCTTCTGCGTGCCCTCTGCACCATTTCTACACGCTACATTCTGCCACACTGAAATGAGAACAGCAACAGTACATTCCGCGACGACCAAACAATTTATCAGCAGCAGTAGCAACAGTAGTAGTAGTTGTTGTTGCAGGCAAAACACAGCTATGCATACAAGACAATGTATTCACACATTTACGCCTACAGTAAGACAGGCTCAGATCTTTAAGATTAGTAAACTTGAAAGAAATGTCTGCTTTCTGGGATTTCCTACATGCCACTGAAGGAAAACTTTTTTCCCAGTGATCTTCAATGCGTTGGACACCTGTAGATAAAAAGTGCCGGGAAAAATGTTTCCAATATTTATAGAGGATCGGTATGGATTAAGTAAACAAAATAGTTTCTGTAAACATTATTCGTAAACCTCATGTCTTCGGAGCTGTGGCCTTTATGTGTACGAGTTGGATGTCTTGAACTCCGGACACTTCAGCAAGAGACAAATAATGAAATAGCACCGTGCTAGACGTTTATGCAGCACAACGTGTTTGCATTGGTATCAAGGGCACACCCAACACTAGAACACGTAGAGTATTCCACAGAGTACTATAGACCATAGTGCAGCGACCAGGCACGTTATTTTCATCTGGTGTATCGTAATGTTCACATGGCCGCGCATTGTTGGTTGTGTCACAGCAGTACATTACTGCAATTCGTTTCCGTGCCCGTCACCAAACGAACAGTTCTCAATGGAGGCCTACTATTCAACACAGGACATGGGGGACATCATCTTCTGCTACGGACAAGCAGATGGAATCAGCCTGAGGGCATGTAACCTGTACGTTCCCAAATGTCCAAGACGCCGTTTATCATCTGAAAAAACATTTTGTACCCTGTTCCAGCGGCTTTCAGAAACGGTATCTTTTGCGCCACGAACACAGGATCGTGGGAGACCACGAAAAATTCGCACACCTGGATATTAGAACATGTGAAGGACAACCCTGTAACGAGTGTTCGAAGAATAACTGCAGCGGAAGGAGTTGCTAAGTCTGCTGTATGGACAGTCCTCCGTGAACACTTGCTTTGTCTCCACCATATGCAGCGAGTTCAAGCTCTACTGCCACACGATCGACCCACCAGTTTGCAATTCTGCCAGTTGTTTTTCCAAACGTGTGCTCATAACTTGCAGTTCACAGCGAAGATGGTGTTGTCTCATGAGGCGGGCTTCACGAGAAACGCTATCGAAAATTATCATAATACGCCCTTATGGGCCGATGCTAAACCGCTTGCACCGGAAGAAAAAAATGGTTCAAATGGCTCTGAGCACTATTGGACTCAACTGCTGTGGTCATAAGTCCCCTAGAACTTAGAACTACTTAAACCTAACTAACCTAAGGACATCACACACATCCATGCCCGAGGCAGGATTCGAACCTGAGACCGTAGCGGTCGTGCGGTTCCAGACTGTAGCGCCTTTAACCGCTCGGCCACTCCGGCACACCGGAAGAGAGAACACTCCAGCACACCTCTACTGGCTGCACAGACGTCCATGGCTTTTTACACAACACGCTGAATGATGATAAGTATTGACACTTTCCTCCGAACTAATTACCTGTATTGCTGGAGAATGTGCTATTACGTGAAGGACTGCAAATGTGGTACATACGAGGGTACTCCCGATCTTGCCCCTTCTGACTACCACTTGGTTGGTCCACTGAAACAGGCATCAAGGGGCCATCGATTTTCCTCGGACGAAGCAGTGAAAGAAGCGGTGCATTCCTGGCTCGCAGCTCAACCGAGAACCGTTTTTTATGAGGGCATCAGGAAGCCTGTACAAGGATGGGCGAAGTGCGTTGAAATGAAAGGAGACTATGTCCAAAAATGATGTTGTTGTTGTAAGTTTCCTACTTCATTACAATAACATTCCAAAAATGATGTTGTTGTAAGTTTCCTACTTCATCAAAATAACATTTTATAACTACTTTGCGGATAATAATTGACTTACCCCCGTATTTGCTGGAGCACCGATCCATTTTCATCTTAGAGTGAGGCGAAATATAATGCGAGTCTTTCAGTACAAATGGGTCGGTCGGGGAGAGAGAATACCTCGGCCTACCCGTTCTTCTGAGCTTAACCCTCTGGATTTTTGGCTTTTGAGACCTGTAAAGACATTGGTGTATGCGGTCCACATAAATGATGTGGATGTACTATGAAAACGCGTGTTCAGTGCTTGCGACGCAATCCCGGAACAACGACGGTTGTTACAACGAATGCGTTTCTCCACGAGACATAGACCAGAACTTCAAAGATACGAGGTTTACTACCAATGCTTCTTTCTTTTTTTTCTTTCTTTGATGCATATTGTACCCTCTGTAAGTTATGGGACATTTTTCCGGACACCATGTGTGTCTTATAACGAAAAATATTTTTTCCATGGCCTTTGGAAAGCATATCTGCGTTGAAGAAATTCATTCATCTACACTATCTGGTCGTACATCTTAAGACGTTACGCTGAATGCGATCTCTGTGACGTCAGGTTAGATAACAGAGGAGGAGGGGAGGCAAAGACCTTTTTTGTCCTGAACAGAGCTGCCGCCTGTCGAGAAGTGGTCGCAGTGATTCTAATATACACCATCATTTCTATCAGTGAGTCTGATAGAAGGAGATTGCGCTGCTGTTTTGTAGTAAAAGTTTTCCCGATTTTCAGTTGTCTGCTGTGAGGTCGTCTTTTCGTTATTCACATTCAAAAAAATTGTTCAAATGGCTCTGAGCACTATGGGACTTAACATCTTAGGTCATCAGTCCCCTAGAACTTAGAATTACTGAAACTTAACTAACCTAAGGACATCACACACATCCATGCCTGTGGCAGGAATCGAACCTGCGACCGTAGTAGTCGCGCGGTTCCTGGCGTTATTCACATTACGTGACTTATACGTACGGTGATATTTTTACCATAGCAATATTTAAACAACGTCTCTTGACCACCGTACGTAGTTCCTTGATGTTTTTTCGGTTCGGTAGCTTCTTCTGTGACTCACTAACGCCGACAAGGCACTGGATTGGAAAAAGCGACCACACTACTCGTCGGGAAACGTGGCCAAGGTGTTTGCCCCACTAAGAGTTAAATATTTCCATACACCACATATAATACTACGAATCAAAAGACCTCCTACACCCTTTTACATACAAAGCTAGGTTCCGTCATTCTGTCACTTTTGAGATGATCTTGAACTAGCTAATTTCTATTATGTAAAACCATCTCTGTTAAGTTATATTTGGCAGAATACAGAAATCAGATTGAAAACTGCCCGCTCTAGCCGATTGGTATTGTTACAGATTAGTATCATGCATCAATAAGTCTAGAAAGTATGTTCAAAAATTAGAACGACAAACATGAGGCGCTGTAGGGAAAAGTGACCGCTATGTAAGTCTTAAGCAAAACGCTTACATTGGATTGTTGCATAATTTCGTACCGTATTTGTTCTGCATGCTGGTATTCCGGTTGCTATGGGTTTGTTATCGATTGTCATTTCTTATTTGTAGTTCACTGTCACTTTTTGAGTTTACATACCAGTATTGTCATTTTGTCATTTGGAGAGGGTGAATGGAGCTACGGACGCTAGAAAATGGAGTGCCAGTGGAGAAATCGAATCATTTCCCACCTTATTCTTCTATTTGAGTTCCGTAGATGGGCGACAACAGTAGAGGCAGCCAGAAACATTTGCGCCGTGTATGTCGATAATGCCAATGGACAGAGCACGGCAAGCAAACGGTTTCTGCGTTTGGAGGAGGATCGTTTTGGCAATAGTGACTCTCCACTTTCAGGAAGACGTTCGACCTCTGAAGATCGTTCAGACACATTAACCCACAATGGTCCACGTCAGTGCACTCGACGGCTGTCACGTGAGATGAACTGCGATCATTCTATCACCGTGCGACATTTGCATGTAATGGTAAAGGTTCAAAAATCGGTTGTATGGGTGCCACAGGCTCTAAGTCAAAATCACAACACTCAGCTGGTAGCCGTATGTGTGTATCTGCTCGCTCGTTATCTATTGGCTCGTGTAGAACACCGACCATTCCCATCATGTATCGTTACTGGCGCCGAGAAATGGCATCTTCATGCTACCATAAGGAAGAGAAAGGAATGGCTGAGCCCAAAAAAGCAGCAACTCCTAGTACAATTACCTGTTCGCATCCACCGAAAGTAATGATATGCATGTGGTGGAGCAGCGAAGGTGAGGTGTACTAAGAATTGCTTCCCCGAGGTGTAGCCGTCACTGCTGGCATATATTGTCAACAGCTGAGACGTCTTGAAGATCCAATCCAAGAGTTAAGATCAGGATGAATGCCAGAAGTGATGCAACTGTATGATATCGCCCGCCCGCAATTTACTACAGTGCCGAAAAACGCTATACAGGAGCTGGGTTGGGAAGTCATTCCGCACATAGCTTATTCGCCTGATGTTGCGCCATCACATTTTCTGCACTCTATCGAGCAACCTTGAAATGAACTTTCTTCCCGAATTAAAATGCGCTCCGAACAGGGGTCGGCGAGTTCTTCGGCTCAGAACCATCCCAGCGTTAGCGTACTGTTGTAACTTGTAGAGGATAGTACACTGAAGCGCTAAGAAACTGGTATAGGCATATGTATTCAAATACAGAGATATGTAAACATGAATCCGATAAAACTTCAAATCTCCGACATCGCTGCGACAAGAAAAAAGATCCTGTAACGTCGGGGCCAGCGACGACTGAAGAGAATCGTTCAGCGTGACGGAACAGCAACCTTTAAGTAGATTGCTGCATATTTCAGAGCTAGGCAATCAACAAGTGTCAGGGTGCGAACTATTCAACGAAACATCGTCGATATAGGCTTTCCCAGCCGAAGGCCCACTCGTGCACCCTTGATGACTGCTCGACACAAAGTTTTACGCCTCGCCTCGGCCCTTTAACGCCGACATTGGACTTTTGATGACAGGAAACATGTTGCCTGGTCGGGCGAGTGTACGGGTATGGACCCTGCCTGTCGGCAGGGGATTGTCCAAGCTGGTGGAGGCTATGTAATGGCGTTGAGAGTGTGCAGTTGGAGTGATATGTCTAGATACGACTCTAACAGTTGACACGTACGTAATCGTCCTTTCGATCACCTACATCCATTTGTATTCACTGTGTACTCGGTCGGACTTGGGCAATTATAGCTGCACAATGCGTCCCCGCACGTTCAGGATTGCTACAGATGGCTCCAGGAATACTCTTCTCAGTTTAAACACTTCCGCTGCCAACCAAACTCCACAGAGATGAACATTATTGAGCATATCTGGGACGGCTTCCAACTTGCTGTTCGGAAGAGGTCTCCATCCCCTCGTACTCTTATGGATTTATCGGCAGCCCTTCAGGATTCATAGTATCATTTCCCTCCAGCACTACTTCAGATATTGGTCGATTCCATGCCATGTCATGTTGCTGCACTTCTGCGTGCTTGGGAGGACCTACACGATATTAGGCAGGTGTACCAGTTTCTTTGGCTCTTCGGTGAATGTTACGGATGACTAATGTCTCTGTTACGTCTATATGTTGTGTTTATTAAACGTATGGAAAACTCTACGAAGTTATGCACCGTCTTAGTAGTTCCTACATATAATTTTTGTCACCTAAAAATGTTTGATGTTATACTTTATGGTCCGTAGAGTCATAATGTGTAACCAGCAAGCTGCCGTCAATAAAAAATTAAATTTTGATTGGCCACTTTACCACCCTTTTCCTTATATAGGTTGCGTTAAATAATGTATGCACACAATGAACTGCCATAAGAAGCAGATTTTCCTGCTTACAAGGTACAAATTCTGAAAATAGTTTATGTTTCTCCAAAAGAGACAGCAGAATCGTATACCTATGAACGAAAACCAGTCAGTGACAGGAAACCAACGTGAACATGGCGGACGAAAGTCTGATCTTTGAAGAGCGAAAGCAGGTTGTTGAATGGTACTAGAGGTCGGTTCCAGGCAGCGGAGGATGAGACTCACCCACACACAAGGTTAACTACACGTCTATGAGGAAAGTTCAGTTTACACAGATAGAGGATGTGACTTGCAGAAAGACCGATCTGGGTGACATCGGACGCAACAAGTAATGAATCCTCTAACGCTTTTTTCTAGAGCTGCTTCAGCGTTTGCAGTGATGATCTAAAAGCAAAGGTATCTTGAGAGAGTTCTCAGTGTTAGTAGAACATGACTCATTCAGAGGAAAACAGTTTGCATTATTTCAGTGCAAGGCCGGAGCGATAGCTAAGTTGGTAACAACCCACATCACAGGGTATAGTTTTTCAGTGGGTTGAGGAGACGGTCAGACATCAACTAGGATTCATCGTTAGCATTGTTTAGTAGGCTGAAGCACATTTGAAACTTAATGCAACTGTCAATAGCATAATCAAATTTATTGAACTGCAAAGAATTCCTACATCACTGTTGAAAAAGTCTTTGAATTTGTCTATAACTGCAACTGGAGAGAAGTACTTAACAACGCTTGCTGAATGCATTTACACTTCCTTTTGTGAAATGTATTGTAATGACGCATTTGATTACCAATAATGGGCAACCACGCCGCACTATATCTGATTAAAAATGAACAGTAAGCAGAGACCGTTCCGTAATCTTACATGCTTTTTAGAATTGAAGGTGCTCGTCATGCTTTCATGACGTACATTCAAAGAGGAAATGTCCTGTCGTTCGATAATGAGGGCACGTCGCAACTTCCGACGATCTTTAAATATAATTTCAAAACTTACACTAAACGTTTCTTGCTTACAGACTTATCCATTACTAAACGCACGTTTTTGATGCAGTGAAACTTCAGTGTCAAGCACGTGTAAAGTAATGAGACGCTTGAATCTGTTCTATAATGCATATTCGATTCTTAAAAGAATCGGGAGATGAGTTACTGGTAATACTAATTTTTGTCCTCTCTTTCTCTCTCTCTCTCTCTCTCTCTCTCTCTCTCTTTCTCTTTCTCTTTCTCTTTCTCTTTCTTTCTCTCTGGGCTGGCCATATTGAAAACAGGGGTATTCACATCTTTGAGGCCACAGAACTTCACTGAAGCACGCTAATCTTTGACCCGTGTTTCCAGTGTTCGCGTGACATATAACCGGTAGGGCACTGCGGGCTGCTTTCTTGTTGGCTTTTGCCGGGAGAATACTAATGAAGCCGTGCCATTAATTGTTTCCGGCAGTTTTTGTCATTTATTCAATCGAACAGCTGGAAATTTGTGTCGACAAACTTAACATCTATCAGGTACACTGCTTAATGTAGTAGAAGGTATATATCTTCATCGCCACTTCCTAAGACTGAAAACCCTTTTGTTTATATGTACTCATAAACGTAAATAAGAGACAGTATAATAAAAATAAGCCAGATGGAAAAAAGTAAATAAACTGTTCACTAATTCCAAAGTAATCGCCATATCTGTTAATCCACTTAAGACCACGCTGAGACAAACTGTGACTGCTTTCATGGTAAAGTGTTTATATTTGCCTACGGAACCGTAATTGTATCCAGGCGTGCAGAAGAGAGAGAGAGAGAGAGAGAGAGAGAGAGAGAGAGAGAGAGAGCTTGGAGAGAACGGTCGCTCAACGGCGAGGATCGAGGATCAGTGCCCCTCCCCCCTTGTAAAACACCTCTTCATCCGAAGCAAATCGACTGCCACGAATTTTTTCATCAGGACTCCAAAAATACACCAATTGATTCCTTCTATTGTTATCCACTTGAAAGTGTGAAAACGTGTACAGAATATTGCAAGACGTGTAACTGCGGAGGAAAGTGGGTACCAACTTCGTATTCACCTAGTCGGATATGAGGACCACCTAAAAGCCCCATCCAGGCCGGTCTGCACACCACCTCTCCTCGTTAATCCACAGGGGTATTGGACCCGGGGCCGGTGCGCCTCCCCGAATCCCGGGAACAGCGTAGAATCACGCACTGCTATTTCGGCGAGTATGAAGTTATCCAGACTGATGAACCAAAACACTGTGACCACTGCGTACCGAGAAACACGATGACTTCTCGTGTCGTTGCGGGTGCGCGACAAAGTAAGAAAAGTATATAGCAAGTGGTGCAGAAAGGAATGGAGGAGTCACTCTAGCGATCATATGAGCCACAAATGTGGAGACCCACTGACGTAAACGACTTTGAGAAAAATCATATTACCATGGCCCGGCGCCTAGGAACAAGTATTTCGAAAACGGAGAAGCTGATCGGCTGTTGTCGTGCTGCTATCGTGAGCATTCATGGAATGTTGCTGCTGGATGGTGACGCCACAGGTAGACGACCTGGTGTTGGACGTCTTCTTCTCTGCGTCGAATGGTTCAAATGGCTCTGAGCACTATGGGACTTAACTTTTGAGGTCATCAGTCCCCTAGAACTTAGAACTACTTAAACCTAACTAACCTAAGGACATCACACACATCCATGCCCGAGGCAGGAATCGAACCTGCGACCGTAGCGGTCGCGCGGTTCCAGACTGTAGGGCCTAGAACCGCTCGGCCACCAAGGCCAGCCTCAGCGTCGAGGTCGGTGGCTTGCTTACTCTGTAGAGCGGGATACCTGGCAATCTGTGGCAAATCTGAAGGCAGAGTTCAATGGTGGTGCAGGTACAATTGTTTCGGAGAACGCCGTTCAGAGCACATAGCTGAACATGGGACCGTGAGGAAGACAACTCCTACACATTTTCACGTTGACCTCACGACATCGTCAGTTACAAATGAAGTGGGAATGGGATAATCGAGATTGGACGGTAGATCAACGGAACCGTCTCTCCTCATCGGATGAAACATGTTTCTTGTTACTCCAGGTCATGTCTGGATACACCGTCAACTAGGCAGACGGTTGCTCGAAACATGGAATACACCACCTTGATAGGCAGGTGGCAACAGTGGTATATTGCAGGAGACATTCACCTGTGCTTCCATGGGGGCTATGGTAGTAATGTAAGGCACGAGGACTGCAGTGGACTAAGTGAGCCTTATTGTAGATCACCTACATCACTTCATCCAGGAAGTCTTCTGCGACAGCGGTAACGTCTTCTGCGACAACAACTCTCCTTATCACAAGACTAGAAAGACGTAACAGTGGTTTGAGGGGCATGGTAATGAAGTCAAATAGTCGTCTTGGCCGCCAAGTAGGGTTGTGCTGAACGCAACGCAGGACATTCACATGTATTTCCGTGGGGCCTGCGATAGTAATCAGAGACACTATACTACTTGTGAACTAGGTAAAGATTACTGGCGACAACTTGCACAAGTTAGTGCTTGATGGCTACCCTGACTTTAGTGGATTTTCTCGCAGCAGGATAGCTGTCCATGTCACAATCCAAAATCGTGCTGCAGTGGTCTGGGGAACATTACAGAACTCACGTTGATATTTTGATACCAAATTCGCCTGATCTGAACCAGGTGGGGCATATCTGCATTCCCAAGTCCCAGTCCGGAACTTATGGGAACTGAGTGGGTTGAGTGTAGATATCTGGTGCCTCTAGAAACAACGAAGGACTTGTCGAATCTATGCCCCGCAGAACCCAAAGATGGATCAATACTCCATTAACCAGGTGGCCGTAATTTGGAGTGTTGCCCCTTCCCAGTGAATCAACTGTATTCCTCTCGGTGTACGGCAGGTTGCAGACATTTACGTAACGTAACAGCGTATCTTGCCATGATCTTCAGGTGATAGCTGCAGAACGAGTGCGCCTCCTTTTTATTCTTACCGTTCCCCACTCCTTCCTCCACTACACGGCCGCACGCTGCTTTGGGTGGATGTGGCGATGGGAGGTGATCGCTTGAACACTGCGAGCGAAGTCCGGTTCATCAGAGCTCCTACCTCCCACATCGAACTTCAGCTGTCTGAGCACTGGCTCTCACGCTTTCCTGGAGTGAAGACACTATCCATATTCTTCAGACTATCGGGCAGTCGCATTTCAACAGCATTTTACGATAACAATTAAGGTGATATTTTAAATAAAGAACTCAGAGGGGCTATTCTTGAACTACCTGTAACTGGAAGACGTGGCCCATAGTCGTTGCCGTATCTCGTCCGCAGCCCCTCCCCACCCCCTGCCCCCTGCGGCTGCTGTCACTGTACAGTACAGTACAGTACGGTACTGCGCGGCAGTGGGCAGGCTGAGCCGAGGAATGTCGTAGCGGACGACTCGCCTTTGTCGCGCGCCCACGCTGCGCCATACTCGACGAATAATTGATTCGGCCCGATTCACACTCAAAGGGCTCATCCGCGCGGAACGGAGCGCTCTTTTTCCTGCAAAGGGCTCCCCCTCGCAACCGTGCGTGGAACGTGTCCTTTTTAAAATGACCAGACATATTTTCACAGGCACTCACAATCATTGGTCGTTCGTGTGAACCTTTAGTACGCTAAAAGAGAGAGCTAAAATTTTAGTCCTCGCATGCAGTCTAGTGTGAATAAACACCATAATCGTTGGTTTATCTTTTATGGTTACGCTCCATCTAATATTTAAAATACGATCCTCTGTTGCCCTATAATGTTTCCTCCGGGAGACAGTGTGCAAAATGCCAAGTATTCTATTATACAGGGTAATTCAGAATGAGTATAGCGATTACAAACGGCTATAACTATTTAAGGCACAGCGGTACATCGACATGAATTACGGGTGACGCAAATAAAATTTCAAATAAATTAGTTTCTGGATACAATACTTTCCACCTTGAAGAAATACAGTTGTATCTTCTTTTCCTTCATACGTGTTTCCTTGAATTTACAGCATCATGGATGGGGTTTCTTATTTTTTTCTATTAGATAACAGGAAAAAAATTCTTAATTATCTGCACATGGAATATTATTTTTGAAGAAAAGCATTTACAAATTTGAAAAGAGAAAAAAATTTCTGTGTATTCTTGGTAACACATAAATTTGTTGGCTCAAGGCGGAACGTATCGAAAAACGAAGTTATTTGTAAGCAACATAGACAGAACAGTGAAGTTCAAGCTCAAGAGAAAATTTCATAATTTAGAATAAGTCATAAGTGAAAGTGGCATATAGAACGCATTCTGCGTGATAGAACTGAAAACTAATATTCTGTCACCAGAAAGCGGAGAAGAAAAAAAATGGTTCACATGGCTCTGAGCACTATGGGACTTAACTGCTGTGGTCATCAGTCCCCTAGAACTTAGAACTAGCTAAACCTAACTAACCTAAGGACATCACACACATCCATGCTCCAGGCAGGATTCGAGCCTGTGACCGTAGCAGTCGCGCGGTTCCGGACTGAGCGCCTAGAACCGCTAGATCACCGCGGCCGGCGCCACGATATCAATACCGCACACAATGAATTTGGCTTTCGTTCCAACCCAGTCCATGGACACCGACGAACGAAACCAATAGGGAGCTACAAATGCTGCGAAAAAAAGTTTGGTGCGTTCACAAAACGAGACTGAAAGTGAAACAATACGTAACAGTAATTTTAGAGGAACTGCAATCGGGCGCTGCTGGAAGCTATGGAGAAAGAAGCATTTGATGCGCGTCTCACTGTCAGCGATGAGGCAAACTTCCACAAAAGTGGCAACGTTAACTGACTCAGCGTTCGAGTAATAGGCACAGACAAGCCGTGATGTGTAACTGAACATCAGCATGGTTCGCTAAAGGTCTGTGAGTTCTGTACATTGTACGGTCTTTTTTTATACATTGACCTAAGTGTTTAAACAAACTTTTACCTATACCCATGAAATACAAAGGAACTTAAATTTCTTTATTTCTTTATTTCTTTATTTCTTATCGGTGCATCGCTATGCATTAAATAGTTGTAGCAGTTTGTAATCTCTATATTCCTTTTGAATTGCCCTGTATTCTTAATACTAGTAACTTTCGAGTCATGGAACAATTGAAATAACTCTTAAATTCTTAAATCCTTCGAAATTTTGTTAATGACATTGAGCGGCAATTTGGGAATTTATGTTACTATAATTCGGTGTTTGAAATGAAGCCTTTAATAACAATAACCTACAAATTCAGTAAATGTGAGTGCTGAGTATCAGCCAGCCTCAACATGCAACGTTTATGTAGGTTGGTTGGTTGGTTTTGGGGAAGGAGACCAGACAGCGTGGTCATCGGTCCCATCGGATTAGGGAAGGATGGGGAAGGAAGTCGGCCGTGCCCTTTCAGAGGAACCATCCCGGCATTTGCCTGGAGTGATTTAGGGAAATCACGGAAAACCTAAATCAGGATGGCCGGACGCGGGATTGAACCGTCGTCCTTCCGAATGCAAGTCCAGTGGTTTACGTAGGGATAGAGGTGATATTATAAGGTGCTGATACTATTTTCTTGACATTTAACATGTAACACAGCCTGTTCGTGAGGGAATTAATTAAAGAAATTAGAAAATTGAATGGTGCCGGTTGCTAGCTCTCTTGTTTCGGTTTCACCTATTTCGGATTCTAAAATATTTATATTTTACTACTGTCTACTAAGTCTGCCAACTTTATATATATGCTGAAACGTTCACAAAGTCTTTGGTTCATCACAGCATCGAAATGTTTGTCTTTGACGAGTCGTCGGCCATCAGCCAATCACGTAACTTGACGGTAGTGTGGCATGTGCCTCTTCGTTCGAAACGAAGTGGGCTATTCCAATTTATCTTCAATCGTCTTACTAGTGTAGCATTGTATTGGAGAGAGTCGTTGTTCAATGCCTTGAAGTGTTAAGATGTGTCTGATTTTGGAGCCATATTAGGAGGAGGATACCGTTCTGGTAAAATTACTGTGAAAGGTTGTAAATTATTTACTGTGCTGAACTGTGTCTTACACTCTGAGGAGTGTTGACTTGTGCTTCGTATCCTTGCACTTGCTGTTATACTTCCGCGCATTCACACGCAATGACGCAGGTAAGGACTGGTTGCAAAATATCAGTAATCAAAAACAAGTTCATTCAATTCCGTTTTGCATTAAATTATCTCATGTTAAATTTCTCGACAAACACGTAGTCGGTTTTATCGACTGTATCCGATTATACACCATCCAGTCACATTATTGTGAAAACCTTTCAAAAGTCTGCAGAGCCACCTTTCCTAGCGTGGGCCGCTGGGAGACGTGTAGGAAGAGAGTCAACGACGTTCTGGAAGGTACGGACAAGGATGTGGAGCCATGCCGACTTCCTCGAATGAGGATCCATGGCGCGAACAGCTCGATCCTGCTGCTCCCACAGATTGTCGATTTGCGGCCATGGGAGAACGGTAGATTCACCCTGGTGCTCTTCGAACCACGCATAGGCACAGCAAACTGTGTGATACGTTCCTGGCGGATGCCACCGTGCCGATGAAGAACAAACTGCATGTGTTTGTGTACATGATCCCCAAGGATAGATGTATACTTGTGTTGGTCCATTGTGCCTTGCAGAATGGTGACATTACACAGGGAATTACACGAAGTCATTCTCCGCACCATAACGCTCCATCCTCCGGCATGGAGCCGGCCGAAGTGGCCGTGCGGTTAAAGGCGCTGCAGTCTAGAGCCGCAGGACCGCTACGGTCGCAGGTTCGAATCCTGCCTCGGGCATGGATGTTTGTGATGTCCTTAGGTTAGTTAGGTTTAACTAGTTCTAAGTTCTAGGGGACTGATGACCTCAGCAGTTGAGTCCCATAGTGCTCAGAGCCATTTGAACCTCCGGCATGGAGCCTTCCGACGACTGTTTCAAGGTGTTTGCTTTCAGATGCTTCACGCCATACTTGCCGACGGCTATCTGTCCGATGGAGCATAAAGTGTGATTCTTCTGCAAAGACCACCTGTCGCCATTCAGTGGACTCCAATCGCGGTACTGGCGTGCATATTTCAACCTTCGTTGCCAACGACCAGCAGTCAGCTGTGGAGGCCCACACGCAGGAACACTCATTGAACGGTCGTTGTGGAGACACTGTTGATAGTTCGTTGCTTGATTTGGGCGGTCAACAGCTCAACACATGCACTTCTATTCACCTGTAAACATCCCTGTCATCTAAGACCTGTGGTGTTCCACATTTGCCACGGCACCGGTTTTGAATAGCGCCATTTTTCCATGCCCGGGATAGTTTAACGACGGCGACACACGAACAGTTTACAGATTTAGCCGTTTCGGAAAAGTTTCCAACCTTTGCAGAGAATGCCAATGTCATGTTCTTTTGGACGTTAGATACATCGCTCTTTCTTTGTGTTGCAACATCGGCTGCACTTATCTGCCTGACACGCTTTGCATCGCTCCATTGCTACTGCTTCCATCTGCCGTCTGTGAGTGGTTAATGCATGTTGAAGCCGAACACAGGTGGTGACCACATTAATATGACTCGACCCTGTGTTTTCGACGATGCTGGAATTTTCTCGTAAGACTGAATGTGAACAGTACTCGTAATTTTTGTCTGCTCTTTTGAGAAACAATATACCCATTTTCAACAAATGTTTTGGACATCATTTCTAAACTTTATTCATGTTTAGCTTAAATGTATTACACATAGGGTCCCGCCACCTTGATGACCTAAGGTTAGATGAGTAGTGGCAGGAGCGAAAGTTATTCCGATGATTATATTATGTGGCATGAAACAAAATTGGAAACAGGTAACAGAATTAAGCACACTCTCTTTGCATGCTGGTTATCGTTTTCAGTCACTGAAGAATGTAAGGCGAGGTGAGGCTGTTACATGTGTTAACACTGTATTAACGAATCATATCTATTTTAAATACGAGAAATGATGGACTTGTATTGAATGTTTGTTACTTAGCTGTTTTGGGCTCATAACGGAGTGCTCGGGGCTTGCTAAACCTCTGTCGTGAGTCGGCCCGGCATTGCAGTAACGCCGGGTAGATTAAACCAGACTTGGAGAACAGTCCCATTGCACTGGTATCGCTTCATGCAGGAAGCTAACAGATATCAGTAGCACCTCTTGCTTCCATTGAACTATTTCTATTTCGCATTCTATTCGATAGTGATATACGCAGGCTGTTTTTATCCTCTACGTTAATTATACGAAAATGTGTGTTCTCCAACTATCTCGGCGGTGTTAATATCTTCGCTGCTGCTACGGTCGCAGGTTCGAATCCTGCCTCGGGCATCGATGTGTGTGCTGTCCTTAGGTTAGTTAGGTTCAAGTAGTTCTAAGTCTAGGGGACTGATGACCTCAGATGTTAAGTCCTATAGTGCTCAGAGCCATTTGGTGTTAATATGTGGCAATTAATGTTGGAAATCATTATGTGGTTATTACATATTACGTTTCCATACGACTGTAATATCAGGGCTTGCACGTAGCTATCTATGAAAGTGTTTGATGCTTTTCACCATAGAAATCCACCTTGAAAGACAGCGGTGCTGCAGTGCACCCTTCTCTATTCCTGAGCGGCCAACATGCATGATTACCAGTCTGAGGGCTCCAGTTCGATGACTAGTACTATGAAAGATTTTTCGTCACTGGAAAGAGTCTAACGTTCTGCACCCTCACTAACAATGACAACTGAGAAGCTACTTCAGGTAACGTTTCTGGTTTCAAAAAACCGCCACTAACGACTGAGAGAGCAATAGCAGTAAATAATCAAACCTTGTAAGGTCAGCAAAGAATAAAAGTATATTGAGAACAGAAAAATGTAGTAATGAGGCCGATAACCTGATTGTTAAAAGCAATAAATTCACTTTGGAATGCAACACAAAAAACAAAAATCGACAAAACACTTTCTACATTGCTAAAGTAATTTCACAATTTAAGAACGAGAAAGCTATTTAGAAGGATGTTGGAGAACTGTACATCTGGAGACGAGCTATCATACGTGGGGAAAATAAACATTGTCATTGCTAATCATAAGTTAATTCAAAATGTAGCTTAACAAAAATCTATTTACTGAACGGTTAGGCAAATTGCAAAGAATAATACGACTACCAACTTTAGCTTCTACATGAACCTATAACCGTATAAAACATATAATCTTGTACTGATTATTAGTTCGAGAAGGACATCGTGTTCTTTTATCATTCACAGCTGCGCTGCGCTCATGTATTGCCCAGCGAAAACCAATAAGCCTTGTAGTAGTGATGACATTCTGCAAGGCCATGGAGCCGCGATGTCATCTTGAGAGGTGTCGGTCACTAGTTCTTGGAGTTGCGTGAGAACTGTGTGGATATTCACTCTTTGAACTCCGAGAAAGTGAATGCCACAGGGATCGAGCACGTCAAGTAACAGACGCCGCCAGGAGTAGTTCTGTGGTGTCAGCGCCAGACACCACACTTGCTAGGTGGTAGCCTTTAAATCGGCCGCGGTCGCCACTGTCAGTGATTGCAGACCGAGCGCCACCACACGGCAGGTCTAGAGAGACTTCCTAGCACTCGCCCCAGTTGTAAAGCCGACTTTGCTAGCGACGCTGTACTGACAAATACGCTCTCATTTGCCGAGACGATAGTTAGCATAGCCTTCAGCTACGTCATTTGCTACGACCTAGCAAGGCGCCATTACCAGTTATATTGAGATTATATTAACGTATCAACAAGAGCGATGTTCACCAATTATGGATTAAAGTTAAGTATTCCAAGATCTTCGTACTTTATTTGCAGACCTCACGCCAGTCTGCGTAGCTAAACGCGTGCCTTTCTGCTACCTCCGAGTGGCTTGGCTGTCTTGCCAAGCCACTACAAGTCCATCATCGGCAAATGTCATTGTTACAATGCTGCTTTTAGTGCTCTCCTCCTCAAGCTGTGTCCAGTATTGTAGTGTACGTCAGATCTGTCGACAACTTTCGAGTAAGACTCACGGAGGTTTTCCATTTTCGATTTTTGTTTTTCTCTACATTCTGTTGACTTTTTTAATGAATATATTATTCGGTTTATTCCTTGTGCAACGCTTTGTAAAGACCAGCTACAACGTATCTTCCTCATTCCTCACGTAGCACGTACGCTACGCACAGTTTTTATTTCCTTGTGCCTTACGGAATAAACCAAATTCGCTGTTCCCGATTGTGCTATCAGTACATCCCTTTCTGTTGTTTCTGTATCTTCACAACAGGAGGCAGAAGATCCTTGAAGAAAGGCGTTTTTCGCATTGTCAGCACGTATTCGAGAAATAAAGGTACATTCTGTTTTTCTTTTTGTGCTTTAGGACTAAAATTTGTTTAGAATATGCTGTAATTTACTAATAAATCCTATTCTGTCATAAAAGTGATTGTTTGTTTCATCGCAACATACAGATATTTTTTTTTTTTTTTTTTGTTCGAAGTAAAACCGGGTCTAAATTTGGCTACTGCTTGTACTTTCATGTTCCTGTGCAAATGTTTTCACAAATTTCAAGTGTTTGAGATTGAGTGTTTCTTTAATATTTCACGTATTTCATTTATGTTCTAAGATAAATAGTGTTCACTTTGATCAGCTAAGGATTTTTAATGTTCTATTTTGGTCTAGTTTGGCGCCAGAACACTGCATTGACACAACTATAGATTTTCATTCATTAGATCAAAGTCGGTGCTGAGGAGGATACAGGGTTTCGGAGTGACTACGCTGCTGTTCACATTAGCAACAACACTATGACTTTCTTGGGTCAGTGATTTCACAAACAAGTATATTCGAAGCGTTTGTGATCCCTCAGTTTCTTAAATTAGCAGGAGCTGACTTTTCCTTGTGGGAGTAACCTAAGGATCCTGCTTACAAAGACCTCAGTAGCGTCATTCCCGAACTGATACGTTGCTGCATTTCCCAAACAAAAGTTACAAAATGTGTTTAACAGTAAGTTACATCGTATTCATTTACTTTCATTCTTGTTTCCCGGTGGGACAAGATTGCCATTTCCCGCTCCTGCTTTTGATGTTAAGCAATTCGTTATTCTTCTCTCTACGAGATCAGCTACTTCGCATGCGCCATTTTGAAATAGATAGCAATAGCGAGAAGTGGTGGTTTAGGAGGTAGGTCGTAAAAAATGTAGCAATAAACTTAGGCGTTTGTAAAAATAACACCATCAAAATATTAATCGATTCGTGATGGCATCATAAAGTCATTCTAGACTGAATATGTCAATTTTCTAGCCCAGCTCTCGTTATTTACGGGAAGTTTTAATTTTCTACATTAATGGAAGAAGTCGGCGGCTGAAGCTCATCTTAAATACTGAGTTGATCCATGGTGAGGCACCTATTAGTGAAAGAACGGCGATTTTGACGTCGAAGACCGGCGTGGAGGTGGAAGAGAAAATGTCTTAGAAGTACTGAAACTGAATAAAGCAACAGCAGGAGATTGTTATCGAAAGGAATTGATGCGTTTGAGCCGGTCACTGAAAGACAAACGGTCGCAGTAGAGAGGAACATAGGAAAAGATGATTTTGTATCATGACAGGGCTCGACACCATGTCTCCAAATCAATCAAAACGTACTTGGAAACACTGAAATAGGATGTCCTACCACACGCGTTGTATTCTCCAGACATTGCGCCTTCTGAATACCTCCTTTCCCGATCAGTGGCACACCATCTGAATGACCAACACCTCCGGTCATATGTACAGAACAAAATTGGACCGATTCGGGCATCTTCTCAAAAGGTGCCCAGTTGTTCCGCTGCGAAATACGTATATTGCCCTAAAGTACTTTGAATCGAAATTTGTTTGTAAGTTTTTCACAATAAAGCCTAGGACTTCTAAAACTAACCCCAAAATATTTTGGTCGTACGTAAAATCTATGAACGGTACAAATTATTCAATACCTTTCCTTGCTGACAGTATGGGCAATGTAACTGATGATGATAAACAGAAGGCCTAAATTCTAAACCTAGCCTTCAAAAACTCGTTTACGGTAGAGGACTGCAGCACCGTTCCCCCTTTCACTTAGCGAAGAAACGAAAAGGATGGCTGACATAGTGTTTAGTGTATCTGGGATTGTAAAACAGTGAAGATCCTTAGACGCCAGGAAGGTATCTGCCCCGGCCGGAATCCCCGTAAGATTTTACGCTGACTGTGCTACAAATGTAGCTCCATTCTTATCCATCACCCATCAGAGATCATTGGAACAGTGGAAAGTTCCACGGGACTGGAAGAAGGCCCAGGTCATAGCAGTCTATAAAAAGGGTAGAAAATCGGATGCACATAATTACCGGCCTATTTCACTGGCATCAATTTGTTGTAGAATCATGAAACGTATTTTGTGTTCCGGCATACTGACCTTTCTAGACTCTGATGTGCTCAGCTGCAGAAACCAGCACGGTTTTAGGAAAAAGCGGTCATCTGAGACACAGCTGGCCCTCTTTGTGCATCATATACAACAGGCTCTAGATACCGGCTCCCAGATTGTTTTCATATTTCTCGACTTTCGAAAGGCGTTCAACTCAGTTCCGCACTGTCGCTTGCTGCAAAAACTGCGGCCTTACGGTCTATCCGATGACATACGCGGTTGGATAGAAAGTTTTCTAGCAGACAGGAAGCAGTATGTCATCCTGAACGGGGTGTCTTTAACAGAAACAAGCGTAACTTCAGGTGTTCCCCAGGATTTGCAGATTATAAATATGTAGTGTAATGACTAGCAGTTATCTCTCAAAATTAGTAAGTGTAACCTACTGCGTATAACAAGGTGAAAATCTCCTTTAATGTACGAGTACAAAATAAATGCCCAGTCTTTGGAAGCGGTAACATCCGTCACGTATCTGGGTGTGACTATTCGAAATGATCTCAAATGGAATGATCAGATGACACAAGTAATGGGTAAGGCGAACTCTAGATTGTGGTTTATTGGTAGAATCCTGAAGCGATGCAATCCTTCAACAAAGGAAAAAGCTTACAATACGTTAGTTCGTCCAGTCTTGGAGTATTGTTCGTCTGTGTGGGACCCTTACCAGTTGGGTCTGATTCAAGAGATTGAGAAGGTCAGAAGAAGAGCGGAAAGGTAGAAGGGGCTGCCCACTAAATTCCGAAGTCCGATCTTCAGAGTGGATGCAGAGCATATATTATTATCACAATTCAAAGATAAGAGAAATAAGAGCTCGTACTGAGGCGTTCAGATAGTCGTTTTTCCCTCGCGCGATCCGCGAGTGGAACAGAGGGGGGCGAGGCAAATGACTTTGGCGCGAATTGTGCCCTCCTCCACACACCGCTTTGTGGGTAGCGGAGTATATATGTAGATGTAGAGAAAAAACGGTGGAAGCAAAATTGTAAACGTAATCCTATACTTCAAAGGTTTAATATTTGCTTTGTTGAATGTTAAGACAGATTTAGTGCAAAGTATGTTTTCGACTCACGAAACATGTTTCCTAAATCTTTCTTACGATAGACCAAGAGGGTCATGCAGCCTGCAGTGCATATAAAAGTCTGTAGCACCGACACAGGGTTATTTAATTCATGACCTTAGATGGGGAGAAAGATCTAGTAGAGAATTCGAAACTACATACGAAACGCTTCCCTGACCCTTTCCACGCACCATAACATTTCTTGACCAAGTGACCCCCTGACCAGACACCAACGATGTACGTTCTGCGATTGACACGGAGCGCCTGCCCTCCCGACGACGGCCGTAATCTGGTAATGAAGAGGGTCTCTGCTCGGTGCCAATCCCGACGGAGGCCGCTGGAGAAGGGCGCGCCGGCGCGGAAGGCGAGCCGAGCCGAGCCGGGCTCCCAGCCGCTGGAATCAATCAACGTCACGATTCCGCTGATGCTGGAGTTCATTAATCAGCCGATAGCGGCCTGGCAGCCCCTCGCGGCTTGGCGTCGCCTCCTCACCCCTACCCCCTGAACCTCCCCCTCCCATACCACTCACCGCCCTCCAACGCCAGGCGGCGCTGTTTTTCGGGCTCCAGGAGGTCACAAATCACCCTTGTCAGTCAGCTTTGCTTCCGCCCAGACACCTTGCACCACGCCCCACGGACGGCCGGCTGCTGGTGCCTGCCTGTTGTAGTGTTGAAGCCTTGTACCGCTCCTGTCCTCTACGTTAAATACTCTAAAAGCTCTCGACGTTCTCGTTCTCTTAATGATTCAAGGGGATGTGCCATGTAACCGAGAGTCAGGAATACAGCTTGGGTCACCTTTGGGCTTCTGCGTGCACAAATACACATCTTGACATTTTCGTTCTGTGAATAAAGGTATCACGTTGCGTGTTGTGTGTGCCATACGGGGATACGATCCGAGACCCTTAGGTTTCGCTGCCACCACTCTTACTCTGGAAAATACTAACGTCTCGCTTCACAGCTTTCGTCTTCCGGTAAATCTCTACCAGGTTGCTCATGGCCCTGTAGAGTAGCGCCCTAAACATCACTATCCCGTCACACACACACACACACACACACACACGCACACACACAGAGAGAGAGAGAGAGAGAGAGAGAGAGAGAGAGAGAGAGAGAGAACCTTTCTGCAGTATTGCTAACCCCTCTGAAGAACCCCGGGGTAACTTCTGTAATATTCACGACACAATGTTCTAGCCATAAGATGTTAAAATGAACTAAGTGTACAAACTTCAACAAATATTATCGATACTACGTATAAAAAGACTGTATCGTGTAAAAATGACGATAATTATTTCATTATTTCTGTAATAATTTAATTTCTATGTGAATTAAAACTATTATCAGAGAACTACATTCATAGACAACGACAATTATAATCCTTTTTTGTTATCTGTTCTTCTTCCTGTGCTAACCGATGAACTGTTCGCATGTGAGACGTGTGAGGTCTGTAAAGAGAAAACCTGTAACTATATTGTTAATTATTATTTAAAAAATAGAGTCGCTATTGTCTGGACTTGGATTTGTATTTATTTCAATTGCAATCCAATCTAATTAATGTTTTTAAGTGTAAATTTTCAGCTCCTCAATTAGGAGCGCAGCCATTAGCGCCAGTAACTTACAGCGGAGTTTACTAGTAGCTGGTATAAAAAAATATGAAGTAATTTTCATTGAGAATAATTTTAAAAGTTAAAGATTAGAGAGCAAAAGGCTTCAAGATTTTCATCTAAATATATTAACTTCATATAAAAGGAATCGAGAATAACAATAGACAAATTGACTACCGTCTGTCTGCCGCCATCTTAGCAAAAATATCTCCGCGGCAGTTTTGAATCGGGAATCTTAACAAACATAAATGTTGTTAGATGTAAATAAATAGAAATAAATGTGCGCCGGTGGTCCCGAATCTACTTTAAAAGACAGAACTCAACTCATATTAAATCTTTAAAAATAGTGTTCACAACACATTACGTAATATCAATTTCTTATTTGCTGAAATATGATGCCTGATTATTTCTGACGATTTACATGAAATATTTTAATAGGAGACATACGTCAGTGGTGTGCGAGGGTAGTATTTTGTGACTAAATATTCCTTTTGCTAGAGAAAAGTGCTTCCATCTTAAGTAACAGTTGTGTAAAATCTGATAAATAATACGCAATTTAGTGCCACTCATACGACTTTACAGACAACATTTCTGCACTACGTCAAGGGCAGATTTCTTTAGCAGAGTGAAAAATATTACCCGGGATAATCATTTTTGAGATCAAACGAATTGATACGCTGACAATAAGTAATTGGTTTTATGTTTTTTTATCTACCTGAAATATCATTTATAAGTAATTAAAGTCACAAAATACTATAAACCGGTTCCGCCACACTTCCTAGACTTATATGAGTGCTCCAGGTGTGTAACGATGTTGCAGGTAATGATATTGCTGCAGTCTAAGATTTGGGACGAGACTGAATCTCCTCCAGTACACATAGCTTTTTAATAACGTTAGTGAAGAATGAAATATGTTGTGTTGCAAATTCTTATCATATCTCATTTGTTAGTGAATGCCTTCCTGAAAAATGACAATAGTAAGTATATTTCACTTGTTAGTATAATTCACAACACATATAGAAAAAAAAGTGGACAAGTGAGAGTAGGAATCGCTCTCTGAGGGTTGTATACTAAATTAATTATGTGTAGTTCTTCTATAGATTTTGATGAGTGACATAAATGGCCGTATCTCGCGTTATCTCGCATTGACTTAGAAGCGTCAATTTTTCACATCGTCAAGGGACTGTATTTGACGTAAATTTCCCTTGGTATTTTTACCCGTTCCAGAAAAAAAGATGTCTTAATAGACGGACAGACAGACGGGCGATGTGCCAGAAGTCGGGCGTATTCGGAAATAAAGCCGGGAATTTGCTTCGGATCTCCGTACACGGGCAAATAAATCGAATTGCCAGTACTACTGGCGCAAATGAGAAACCGATATCATATCCCCATGAAACACCAAGTGCAATCATTTAAATAGCTGTGGCGTTTCGACGAAACGTAAATTTAAATCTCTATTTCCTCAAGCGGTCTCAGTTAAGCGTTTATGGACGGAGGGCGTTGGCTACTTAGTCATAACGGAGGGATGAAGACCAAATCATACTATGTGATCTGCTATAAAGATATATTTATTAATTCACGAATAACACGAAGAAAATATATTTCTTCGACACTCATTTTATACCACAAACCAAAGAGCAAACTATTTAGAAAGACAAACTAGGGTCGCCACTGGCATATTACTGGACAGTACTGGCTGAATTACTGTTAGATTACTGTCAGCAGTTTAATTCAACCGTGATTTATTCACTAAACTAAACTCCATCTGAACATACTGTGAAGACGCAACGGTACCGACCGACTGTCGTGTCATCCTCAGCCCAAAGGCGTCACTGGATACGGATATGGAGCGGTGTGTGGCCAGCACGCCGTTCTCTCGGCCGTTGCCAATTCTCGTGACCGGAGTGATTTACTCAAGCTATTCAAAAAAGGCAAGAACGTGAACTGAGTTCACAGCGACACTATGAAAATAATGAGATAGAAATAATCGTATTAGTATTATCTCAAACAGATAATTCATCATTTTCAAGGCGATACCTGACTGGTGCTACGTTAAAGTTTTCCCGGTGTTAACCATGGCAGGAAAAGAAAGACGTATGCAAACACTCGTGTGCAGTGAATAGTGCAGCAACAGATTAGCGGGAGCTAGAACATACAAATGAAACCCTCTCTCTTCAAACATCTGAATTTCCTGTCGCCAGTCGGTCACACGGCAGTGCGGGCTTACCGTGACTGCAATGAATCAGAGTGATGTCGCCGTACGCTGTGCTGCTGCGACCGCTACTGCTAGCTAGCGTTTGACAGATATAACGAGTCTCTCTCTCCTTTTTGTGTATAAAATATCTCTGTTCGTTTCGTTGTGAATCGTGGATGAAAACATTTATAAGTCGTGACGTCGCGTATATTCCGCAATCTCGTAGTAGCGGCTAAAATACACGCTAACAATCATCAGTGTTACCACATAGGCAAATAGTTCTGAGTAAAGGTACTATTTTTGATTGTAAGAATTTACTTATGATGCTAACACACACGTATAGCTCAATAATACACGTGGTTTGCTTAAAACTGTAGTAGTTAAAGCTCGATAAATAAATATTGTTGCAGAGCGAGACACGAGGTGATCACCTACGTAGCTGCACTATTATTCCCAATGTCATGTAATTTCCTTATTAAACATTGGCCTCTTACACTGTTAATTACGAATTCAATACTATTTTTTACCAGTCATCAATTTACTCATAATCAAGCCTGAGCCTCGTATTACCCAGTATTATTTTTTATTATGTATTTGGGTGAAGCCCGAAAAACATGTGATTAAATTACATTTCACTCAATGGCTGCCAATGCGCCATTACGACAAAAGCATGGCAGATGGCCAATGATAAAACCTGAATTCTAGCGAGAGGGGCAAAGATGTGAAATGAGATTACAAAGACGAATACTTCTTCATATTTTTTCTGAGAAAACCTACATACAATTAACAAAATAATGCGCTTAGAAGCAACCACGTGCAAAAGGGTGTAGTAGCTTCGAGAGCTGACACCAGACTGATCGTTTTATTCATTCAAGTCTTTATCACACAACTATACAGAAATACCATGACATGACATACTCGCAGTCTTTGTTATTCCTACTCTTTGTCATCCAGGAATATAATTGTTATTAATATTTTTATGTTAAATACTTCTAATGGTGGAGAGCTTTTCTCGTTCAAAAATACGAACAATTTAAATTGAAAAGAACACGTAGAAAATGTTGTGAGGAGGCCAGCGGAAGACTGAGTTTTATTGGCAAAACACCTAGAAAACGTAATGTATGTACCTAAGAGATTGTTTACACTAAGGTTGTTTGTCCTCTTTTGGAGTACTGCAGCGCGGTCTGGGATACTTGGTTCAAATGGCTCTGAGCACTATGGGACTTAACTTCTGAGGTCATCAGTCCCCTAGAACTTAGAACTACTTAAACCTAACTAACCTAAGGACATCACCCACATCCATGCCCGAGGCAGGATTCGAACCTGCGACCGTAGCGGTCGCACGGTCCCAGACTGTAGCGCCTAGAACCGTTCGGCACTGCGGCCGGCCTCTGGGATCCTTACCATACAGGATTAACGGAGTTCATCAGTAAAGTTCAAAGAAGAAGAGCACGTTTTGTATTACCGCTAATTAGATGATAGAGTGTCTCTGACATGATACAAGATTTGGGGTGGATATAATTGAAAAAAGCCGTTTTTCGTTCCGGCAGAATCTTATCAGAAAATTTCGAACAGCAGCCTTTTCCTCCGAATGAGAAAATATTTTGTGGACGCCGACCTACATGGAGAGGAACGACCATCATAATAAAGTAAGGGAAATCAGAGTTCGCGCGGAAAGATATAGGTGTTCGTTCTTTCTGCGCGCTGTTCGAGATTGGAATAGTAGAGAATTAGTGTGAAGCTGGTTCGACGAACCCTGTGCCAGGATCTCAAGTCCGATTTGCAGAGTATCTACCTAGATGTAAAGGTAGAGGTCGTAGTTCTAGATTTATTGAAGAAAAACGTACAAAAGTAAACATCAAACGCACCCCCAACACTCGCTCTAACGTCTCCTCCCTCACATAAGTTCGTAGTGTTTTTTCATAAGTTAAATAAGCACAGTAGACACACATAACAGACACATTAGTGATAAATAAAACATTCTCCTTCACTGTTTACAACAGTGTGCCAAACGATCGGGTAACTTTTCGATTCCGCAACTGTAGAAACAACGTGGACTAAGGTGAAGAACACTCCGAAGCATGTTCGGAGAGTATTTTCATCCCGAGAGGGAGTTCCTTGAAAGATGTCCGATAGAGGGCATAAAACGTAGAAGTATGAGGGCGCAAGATCAAATAAATAAGGTGGATGCGGAATCACTTCCCAACCCATCTCCTATATAGCGTTTTTTCTCGGTCCAACTGAATGTGAGCGTGCGTTATCGTGGTGTAGCATCATTCCACGCAGTCTCCTAGGTCGTTGTTCTTGGGCTGCGTCTGCAAGACGTGTCATTTGTCGATAATAAATTTCAGCAGTAACTGTTACCCCTCGGGGAAGCAACTCGTAGTGCAACACATCGTCGATGTTCCACCAGACGCACAACATTCCCTTTTGAACATATCTTATTCCATACAAATGCCATACAGCGGTAGACTGATCACAATTCATCGTATCTGCTGTTTCTCGAGTACAATGACATGAGTCATTGCGGATCTTTATCAAACTCCGGAGGTCTTTCTGAAGTGTCACTAATGTCAAAACGATCCTCTTTAAAACGAGAAATCCATTTTCTTGCCGTGCTCTATCCAGTGGCTTTATCCCCACACACGGCGTAAATGTTTCTGGCTACCTCCACTGCTGTCACCCCTCTACTTGAATCAAACAGAAGAATGTGTCGGAAATGTTCCGATTTCTCCACTTGTGACTGATTTCGTTCATTATAACGACATCGCTCGATCAGAGTGGCCAGCTTCTTATCCAGTCATGAACCCTATCGAACATGCCTGAGGTAGATTGAAAAGGGCTGTTTATGGACGACGCGACCCACCAACCACTATGAGGGATCTACGCCGAATCGCCGTTGAGGAGTTGGACAGTCTGGACCAACAGTGCTTTGATGAACATGCGGAAAGTATGCCACGACTAATACAGGCATGCATCAGTACAAGAGTACGTGCTACTGGGTATTAGAGGTACTGGTGTGTACAGCAATCTGGACCACCACCTCTGCAAGTCTCGCTGTATGGTGGTACAACATGTGGTTTTAATGTGCAATATAAAGGGCAGAAATGATGTTTATGTTGAACTCCATTCGAATTTTCTGCACACGTTCCGCCGGAGCTCTCGGCGAGATGATGCAAAACTACTCTGGCATGTAGTAATTTTATGCTTCTGAAGAGAGCTAGATTAATTTAGCCGAAACCTGGTAAAGACCAGAAAATTTGAGCAACTGAGGCTGATCCTTCAAAATATCAACATTTCGTTATTTGCTGTCATAGCTGTTGCTTAAGTGCTAACGATCAGCAGTGAACTTGAAAACTAAATCTATTAAAATTATGACCACCTAATAGCGCCAATAGGTTGAATGATAATCAGGTACGCTGGTTGTGGCACAAATTGAACTGTAACACTTGTCATAGGAACTAGATACAGAGATACTCTGAAGTTTCCTATTCCTTCTTTCAGAGGTAGAAAAAGAGAGACCTTCAGGCACGCATTTCTGGTGGTAACCGGATGCCACAGGCTCATGCAACTGTCCCCCTCTCCCCCCGCCACCCCTTACTGCGGTGCAGCGTTAGGCGAGGCAAACTCGGCTTGCAGTCGCTGCGGCATTTATTTCCAGCGGGTACTCACCAGTGGTCCCATGCGACAAGGAAAGACCCCGTCGAAACACAGCGCGTTATTCGAATAAAAAAAAAATGTGAATTTCCTTTACCGGGAAGCGTAAATCACGGCTCTGGCCGCGTTAATGCGAGAGCTGTGTCGCCTACTTCGTGATGAATCGCCCCATTGAGGGAGAATTATGCGGCGATACGCTATTGGCGGGCGACTTTATTACGCGCGACAGCCGGCGGCAACTGTTGTAGCGGCGCTGTCAAATAAAATCTGTGGACCGGCTCGCCAATGTGTGTTCCACGAAAAGCTAATACTCCTGCAAATGGGGTTATCCGTGACCTTTTCTGTCGCGAACGGATGCCCATTTCGAGAGATAATTCCAGCCGTCTTTTGGAGGCGGCAGCGATAGTGTATAGTAATGAAAATCTGCGTGGCAGTCGAGCAACGCCGGAATTGAAAAATAATTCAATAGTGATAAATATTGCAAGTTATCATAACTAATACGTTGTAACTAATCACACTCGACACTTTGTTTCCAGTTCGAGGAAAAAAAATCTCCCACAAAAACAGAAATTACCATTCCCGTTCTCCCACCCAATTGACATACTAGTTAATTCTATTTCGTCCTAGTGTGTCAACATTTTCATCTCAGAGTAGCTCTTCCGACCCATGTCCTCAATTATTTGCTGTATGTATTCCAATCTCTGTCTTCCTCTGTAGTTTTTGCCCTCTACAGCTCGCTCTAGTACCATGGAAGCTATTCCCAGATGTCTTAGCACATGTTCTGTTACCCTATCCCTTCTTTTTGTCAGTATTTTGAATATATTCCTTTCCTCGCCGATTCGTCGATGAACCACCTCATTCTTTAACTTATCAGTCCACATAATTTTCAACATTCTTCGGTAGTACTACAACTCAGGTGCTTCGATTCTCTTCCGTTCCTGTTTCCCTATAGTCCATGTTTCACTAACATACAATGCTGTGTTCATAACATACCTTCATAGAAATATGTTCCTCAAATTAAGGCCTTGGTTTGCTACTAACAGACTTCCCTTGGTCAGGAATACTCCTTCTGTCTGGTCTAGTTTGCATTTCACATCCTTCTCGCTCCGTCCATCATAGATCATTATGCCGAACAAGTTCATTAACTTCATCTATCTCATCACCATCAATTTTTATGTCAAGTTTCTCGCTGTTCTCATTTCTGCTACATCTCCTTACTTTCTTCGATTTACACTCAGTTCACATTCTGTACCCATTAGACTGTTCATTCCATTCAACACATTCTGTAGCTTTTCTTTACTTTCTGTGAGGATAGCAATCTCATCTGCAAATCTTACCAGATATCCTTTCACCTCGAATTTTAATCCTGCCCTTAAACTTTCTTTTGTTTCATTAATTGCTTCTTCGATGTACTGTAAAGAGGTTGAACAGTAGGGCCAAACACAACATTCCTGTTTAGCACGCTTTTTAATCCTAGCACTTCGTACTAGATCTTCCACTCTTATTGTTCTCTCCCGGTTCTTTCCCTACAGATTCCCTCTGTTTTTCTCAAAATTTTCAATATCTTACTCCATTTTACACTGTCGAAAGCTTTCTGCAGGTCGACAACTTCTATAACCGTGGTTTTATTTTCCTTCGGCCTTGTTTCCGTTATCAATCGCAACGTCAGAACTGCCTCCCTGGTGCCTTTCCCTTTCCTATAGCCAGGCTGACCGCCATCTAACAGATCATGAATTTTATTTTTCTCTTCTTCTGTATTTTATTCTTGTTCGTAATTTGGATGCATGAGATTTTCAGCTAATTGTACGACAATTATCATACTTCCCGGCTCTCGGAATCTTCGGAATTGTGAGGATGATCCTTTTCAGAAAGTCTGATTGTATATTGCCAGTCCCACACATTCTGCACACCAACGTGAGTAATCGTTTCGTTACCACTTCCCCCACTGATTTTACAAATTCCGTGCAATATTGTCTGCTTCTTCTGCTTTATGTGATCTTGAGAAAAAATGGTTCAAATGGCTCTGAGCACTATGCGACTTAACTTCTGAGGTCATCAGTCGCCTAGAACTAAGAACTAATTAAACCTAACTAACCTAAGGACATTACACACATCCATCCCCGAGGCAGGATTCGAACCTGCAACCGTAGCGGTCGCTCGGCTCCAGACTGTAGCGTCTAGAACCGCACGGCCACTCTGGCCGGCTGATCTTAAGATTTCCAAAGTTCTTTTAAATTCTGATACTGGATCCCCTATCTCTTCCCTATCGGTTCTTGTTCCTTCTTCTATCACGTCGTCTGACACGACCTCCAGGGACGGACCATAAAGAATAAGTTTTCATCTTGAAATAATAAGTTATGTATTTAATTAATAGCTCGGCAGCAGGTACATGTCTGCAGTTCTGATACGCGTTCATATTCCCGTGCAACTGTACCTTAGCATACCTCTAGAGGAATCACAACTAGATGACACAACCCATCTCCACCATAGACTTACTAAACGAATTACACCGCCCATTGGCGCTAGTGTACCATTCCTATATTGAAGCTTCCATCTGAAGTTTAATGCTGTGTATGCAGTTATGACAATTACCTAATGAAATCTTCGATACACAGTGATTTAACATATGAAAATGACTTTAATAAGGACTCTGTATGTCTGCTAGAAACAAGTGTAAAAATGAAATGACTAGTTCAAAGTATAATGGAGTGTAAAATTATTCAAATGTAAGTTAAATGAAGGCAAAATAACTATAAAATTGTGGAAAGGAAGATGGATGAAATTGCGCCATACAAAAATTAGTTTCGAAAAAAGTACAAAAGACTAACTTAGAGATGGTCCAGGAAGTATTAATCAAGGACTGACAGTGAAAAACTTAATGAAAGATGCTGCTGTTTCGCCCAACAGGAGAGGCATCCCATGTTGACTAGGAAGTATTACCAATACTGCCTGTTAGTAAGCCATAAGGAGGATGGTACCCTCTCTCACAATCCGCCCAGTGACTCGTGAACCCACCACTGTTCGAAACTCACTTTTAAGTGAAGACGGACCGGTCAGATGCTGCGCGTGTGTAGATGTAGCAACAGCCAGATCACGAGGGGATTCCAAACCTCGCTAAAGGTATCGCAGGTGTCGTCAATGGCGCCTCGTTGTCGCTGAAACTTTGAGCAGTAGTATTTGGCCAACACAGCTGTTTACGGACTGCAGCCAATTCTTTTTGTGTTCACTCGCAACAATCACAGATCCTATCCATAACGTAACGTATAAAAAAATCTCTGAAAAGTACGAACGAAGCAGTCAAGAGGAACTGAAAAAGTACAAACATACCCACACGAAAGAAAAAATTGCTCGACTGTGGCGCTACTGAGGTACGTATGTGTGCTAAATATAATGCGAGGAGAACAAACCAACTCTTGAATCTACATTGCAGAATTCTCAATATATCCTGTGACGGCAAGACCTACAAACTCTTTAAACAGAAATAAATTTTTCTACTGAAACTGGATGCATCAACAATTACTTTTCACTAGAAACTTTGCTCAAACAAACGCTAATACAGAAAATAATACGGGAACTCTAAACCAGTGATCTAAACTATACGCTGTATAATAATATGAGATTTAAATGGAATCACATGACGTTGTGCTTCTGGCTGCTGAAAGCTCTGCTAGAAAGTAGCCTCAAACAAAGATAAGAACTAAACTTTACTAAAAAAACTGAGAACAATTTAGTAAACAACAGTCTGCTCCGAAAAATCCTTCGAGCAGGTAATTAGAGAACCAACACGAAAACATAATGTCTTAAATCTCCCAGAAACAAGCAAACCTGAACTCATCGAATCTGTTAACATAGAAGAAGATGTCAGTGATGACAAGGCTGTGATGGCACCTATGACTACGCGTATTACAAGGGATGTAATGAAAGGTAGGTAAGTATGTATGCTTAGCAACAGTAACAGGACACAAATTGAGTATTAGCTGAGTGGTGAACATCAAATATTCAGTGCTGAGAACGAAGATCTGCTGCACAAATGGAAAAAGTTCAAAGTTACTGTTCAGTACACCTTAGATAAGTATGTTCTGAGCAAGGTCTTAAGGGATGGAAAAGACAACCTGCTTTAATAGCCCTGTAATAGGTTATTTGGCATATTTCATTTAGAGGGAATAGCTTCGAAACGATAATAAATAAAAGAAGTATCTCATATAAAAGCTGATATGTAATTAACGTTCGTAAAACTGTATAAACGAATTATGTATTAATTTGAAATTTTTCCAAATATCCCACCACCACTAATTAATTCTGAAAAATCAAAAAAAAATTTGTTATAACTTAAATTAAAGAAGCTTTCAAGGTACATACATCTATGTGTAATAAAGCTCGGTTCTGAAATGCAATTTTTGGAAAATAAGCTGTACAAAATCTGCTTTAGAGTATTTTCAACATACCTACTTAAAATATCCGAACATTCATTATTAGTCTAGTTCTATATGTGTTTTATATTTGAAACCTTTTCTTGTTTTTTAATTTACTGTTTCACATATGTGTATTTTGTTTGGCCGACCGGTTCTTGGATCTTCAGTCTGGAACCGCGCGACCGCTAGGGTCGCAGGGCCGAATCTGGTCTCGGGCATGGATGTGTGTGATGTCCTTAGGTTAGTTAGGTTTAAGTAGTTCTAAGTTTCAGTGCTCTGAGCCATTTGAACCATTATTTGTTAATTGAAAATACTAAGTGTATATACATTGTATATATGTAGATGATTGTGATACAAAAATTTACAGTAATGACAATTTGTAAATAAATACTTGAAACATAAATTTTTCTTGCATGATGAACATCAAATGAATGAAATTCCTTCAAATACTACACACGACGGAGAACACAGTATAATATAAAATTTCAGCACGTTTCAAACTTGTCGCAGTTGATCCTCAAAATATGCTGATTTGTATCAGGCATATTTCAGTACCAAGCCGTATCGAAAAGAACTGATTGTGTACTAGGGACTGCAACATAATTACATTGTTTCTCAATTACACATCAACTTTTGTATGATAAACTTATTTATATATTTCACCGTTTCAAGATACTCCTTCCAAACCTTATATGCCAAATTGCCTCTCCAGTTGTGTTTTATCCCTTAAAATTGAAATTGGACACAAATCGAAAAATGTGTGTCGTATTATTTTGCCCCCTTTACACACCCGTCAAGTTTCATCAAGGCCGTTTATTGACGCTCTTGTTAGTAGTGGAAAGGCATAAGGAGCAGATGAGATAGCCGTAAGATTCTGTAAAGATTATGCGGAAGAACCTGCTCCTCTTCTAGCAGCAGTTTACCGTTATTCGCTGGATCAACGAAGGCTACTTAGCTACTGGTAAAAAGCGCACTCTTTCCCATTTCGAGAAAGGCTGTAGGACAGATGCACATAATTATAGGTGTATATCCCTGATGGCGTCTGTTGTACCACTATGGAGAACATTTTATGCTCTAGAATTATGCCATTGTTGCAGAACGAAAATGTCCTCTATAAAAATCAAGAGGAATTCCGCAAACAGAGATTTTGCGAAATTTAGCTCGATCTGTACCTTCAAAGGGATCCACAGCGCTTCAGACAACGGCGCTCCAGTTGATGCCGTGTTCCTTGATTTCAGGCCTTCGATATCGTCCTGGTCTGCCGTTTAGTGAAATAATACGAGCTTATCGAATATTGGTCCAATACGCAAATGGACCAAGACTTCCTTGCAGATAGAACTCAACACGTTACTCTTAACGAACGGAGTCGACGGATGTACCCAAAGGAAGTGTGATAGGACCGTTACTGTTTGAATTGTATATACGCAGAAGACGTAGGAAGTACTTTAAGAATGTTCACAAATGCTGCCGTTGACTATAAGAAAGTACAACGCAAGAAGACAATACCGATTTGCAAAATAATCTAGAAAGGGTTGATGAATGGCTTACGCTCTGATGGTTAACCCTGAACATAAATAAATGTAACATATTGTGCACACATAGCGAAACTGTATACTAATGTACAACTAGGGTACTGATGAAAAATTGCGGGAAACAGTATATATTGTAGAACATCTAGGAGTAACTTTCAAGGGCGATCAGAAGTGGAAAGACCACATGAAACAAACAGTAGGAAAAGCACATGCCAGACTGAGATTCATAGGAAGAACCTTAAAAAATGTAACTCATCCACGAAAGAAGTGGCTTACAAAGCGCTTGTTCGAGCGATTCCTGAGTACTGCGCATCATTTTGGGACCCTTATGAGGTGGGACTGATGGGAGACGCAGAGAAAATCCAACGAAGAGCGGCGCGTTTCTTCACGGGATCCTTTAGTCGGCGTGGGAGGGTTACACAAATGCTCAACTAACTCCAGTGGCAGACGCTAGAAGGGAGGCGTGCATAGCGGGGACGATCAGCTGCTATTGAAATACACACACTGCTTGCCATAACTGGAGTATATAATATCTCTTGCATTTGCGTCCAAGTGTGCATAGGAATAATAAAAAGAAGCATTAACACACGCTTCAGGGAACACTAAATCAAATGTCGCCTGGACAAGACGAATAAATCAGCAGTAGCAGATCAAACAGTAGGACAAGGAAACCAGCAAATTCTTTTCTCTGACTTCGTGGTTTTACCGAGACCTATCAATTACTACTCTAGGATGTACGAAGAGACCACAGAAACTGAAAAGCACAAAAACAATTTTAAAAGGAAGAAGAAGGATTGAAATTGGCCTTGAGACCAAATAAAATAAGCCTGCCATTGTGGCCGAGCGGTTCAAGGCACTTCAGTCCGGAACCGCGTGACTGCTACGGTCGCAGGTTCGAATCCTGTCTCGGGCGTGTGTGATGTCCTTAGGTTGGTTAGGTTTAAGTAGTTTTAAGTTCTAGGGGACTAATGACCTCAGATGTTAAGTCCCATAGTGCTCAGAGCCATTTGGACCATTTGAACTAAATAAAGTAAACAGTCTCCCCACTATTAGCTATATAGCATACGTCAGCCTTCTTCGTTGATCCATTATGGATCGTGGGACGACGGCTGGCATGAAATTCTTGATGCAATAATTTACCTACAGCCGTATGATTTGTAGAAGTGTATTTTATGAACTTCTATATGCTACCAGTTTCGGCATTACATTACATTGATGCCATCTTAAGGCCCCACTCGTCGTAGTCGTAAAATCGCTGGCATGAACTTCTTGATGCATAATTTACCAACAGCCGTACGATTTGTAGAAGTTTATTTTATTTTATGAGCTTCTATGTGCTACCAGTTTCGGCATTACATTGATGTTATCTTCAGGCCCCACTCTTCATAGTTGTAAAACCGCTATACACGAAAGGAGCCATATAACTGGATCCGTGAATCAATCGTCCCGCAACAGCTCTTCTGTGTCCCCAGGCCACCAAGAGCTGTTGCAGGACGATTGACTCACGGATCCAGTTATATGGCTCCTTCCGTGTATAGCGATTTAACGACTATGACGAGTGGGGCCTGAAGATGGCATAAACGTAATGCCGAAACTGGTAGCACATAGAAGCTCATAAAATAAAATAAACTTCTACAAATCGTACGGCTGTTGGTAAATTATTGCATCGAGAAAAACTTAGCCTTCTGTCTAATGAACTCACGAACCGACTGCCGCTTGTATACATACAAACAGTTCAGTAAGCCGAACTTATTCGAGTCTTTAACTGCTTTCTGAATTGTTTCGGAAGGCGAAACGAAACGCAGAGAATTATGCATTTGATTACGGCCTTATGTTCATAAAACAAACATCAGCTCTTACGCTAGGGACTTCTGTTTGGATATTTCGATGAAGACTTCTGCTTTGGACAGACCTCTTGCTGTCTCGACGTCGGGTCCTCTGGACGTATAATAAATAGTGGCTGCAGACATTGTTCTACCGTGCTCCGAAAGCAGGTATGACATCCGAAGAGAAGCCATTTACCTATGAAATGCGTCTTTTCCATGTTCTAGTGGAATGTTCTACGCAGTCAGAGACTGCTTAAATTTACATTCAGCTTCCCTTTACTTAGAATATTTTTGTTGTTGTGCAGTTAAAGCGTTGCTTTTATTTTTATATTTCCTTCTCATTTTACTGATGTTTCAAATAATCCATTAGAGGGATAATTCAGTCCTAAATGTATATGGCAAAATATGCTGCTTGTCAATAATGGAAAGAACCCTTTAATAACTGTGATGAACATTTATACTCAGCGAAACCTCTACAACTGTCGAAGATGCTGAAATAATGCCGTTGAGGATACATGATAGAGGTGTCTCGTGATTCATCTGTAATTTTCTCGACTACTAATTAGTTATTCACTATAATTGGTCGAGTTGTTTATTTAAAAACAGCTACCACTCTGTCACCTTATCAATATGTATAAAAGGCAATGTCCTCACTGACTGATTTATCATCACACAGGACAAGCCACTAGGAATAGAAACTTGAAATATGGAGATGCTGTTGATCCTATACTGTAGGCGTCGTTTAAAAAGGGTCTTCCGAAATTCCACCACTAAGGGCGTGAAATAGGGCTGAAAAGTTTCTTGAAAACATAACGCTATTAAGGTAATTTTATTGCTACACCTACGAAAATTGTTATTTGGGTTCTCTATCAGAAATAAGTAAATACGTGATTCAGCATTTTGGAAATTTAACCCCTATAGGGCTGAAATAGGAGACGAAAGTTTTTTTTTAAAATAAATCATCATTAAAGAAGTCCTAAAATATTTTTAAAACTAACTCTGTGAAAACTGGTATTACACTTCTCGGTTAGGTATAAAGAAATATGAGTTAGGAGATGAAAGTTTCTATGGAAGCAAAACCAAAATAACGCAAAGGAATGGTTAACAAAAAGCCTTCGACTCCAGCTACTATAACCGCTGTTTGGTCAGAAGGACATTCGAAAAGAACCATGCTTCCACTGCCTTAATTGGCGTGAAGAGTTTAGAAGGTCTTGCAATTTGTGAACAACATAAAAATTCGATTAAAGAAAAACGAAAACAAACAAACAAAAACTTGTGCACACCAAGCAGTGTACGTGAACAAAGTAGAGATCGCTAAGTGGGCCGTACAAATATTTTGTAATGTATTTTGAATTTTTTTCAGCGGCAAGATAACAGCAGTTGGGGAGGGGGGGGGGGAATGTTTTGAGGGTGAATGACCGAACACTGTTAGTCTTCTTTCATTAATTGCTTCTCTTTTGGAATGTAGAATTTACTCCATCCCCTCCCCAATTCCCCCCCCCCCCCCCCTCCCCTGCATCCGCGGAGGTACTTTATCCGATCATTTTCCTTCCTGTACGTAACGTTTTATGTGTGGCTACTCATTAGCATGATGTGGATCCGATCATGATAAAAACAGTAAGATGAAAGAGCAATTCAGGCGAACCGCAGTCAGAGTACAGAAATCCCAGTGAGCTGCACCGTATGGTCCGTCATCAGTGAGTCGCGACAGTTCACCTGAATAAAATGATTTTATTTTATGAACTGCTATCTAACAGCACACCAATGAGAAACTTTCATTTGAAAACCTCATTGTAAGGCTGAAGGTAACGCCACATACTCGTAAGTGTTTTGTACTGATAAGTGTCGTAACTCTAATATGCATGGATGCATTCGTTTCGTCGTTGTCCCACGATTAAGTAACCAGTGTAACAGCAAAATTAGTTCTGATATACAGGGTGGTCAAAATAAAATTGGCCAGGAAAATATTTATAACCCTGACGCTGATCTGACACTCGTTAATAAACAGGAGAACTGTCCATCACAGAAAATGCAGGAGGCCGTGATTTCGATGCACCACACGTTTACTGTCACATTTACGCGCATGTGCTTTTGCGTATGCTTTGTCCCGTGTTTTTCGTTTTGTCATTACATTTGAGTGTGTGTGAGGAGCAGTCGTGTTTGGCGACCATTTTAATGTAATAAAAAATGGTGGTTACGATAAAACAGCGCGTATACATTCTCGCGTGTTATGCGAAACGCTACATGTGGAAAACGTATCCGGAATTGTTAGCTTGTTGATTTGGACTGGAAGTGTTTTGGTAAAACCTCCAGCAAAGTCCACAATGCAAAACTTCGTGACGTAACGCAGCGAAACGGTCTCTGTAGCAAATTAAAACCGTAACTATTCGAAAAGGATTCAAAAACCAGAAAAAATTGCTCGAATGAAGGGAACCACTATTCGAAAAAGAGATCGCACACCATAAAAAATTGTTCGAGTGAAAGAAAGCCTGAAAGAAAGTCCAACGAAATTTCTGGGTCGTTTATCCCTGGAAGAGAGAATCAAGAGATTGTCGTGTCAGATATTACCCTAAAGGACCTGCATCTGTATCATTATTAATTTATGTTTGTACATGAGCCAAAACGTCCAGGGGAACTTTCGCGTGCTAAGTTTTGCCAGTGATTTCTGAGTCAAACATCTATTTTTTGTTTCTTCATACGAGGCCTGGCTCAGCCAGTCACTGCATTTGAACCCACGGAATATGCGCCATTATGGATCAGAAAATCACTATTATTACTCTGAAGAGCCGTTCCATAATATCAAGTTTGTTGTTTGGTGC
This sequence comes from Schistocerca americana, assembly GCF_021461395.2. Classification (NCBI taxonomy): domain Eukaryota; kingdom Metazoa; phylum Arthropoda; class Insecta; order Orthoptera; family Acrididae; genus Schistocerca; species Schistocerca americana. The sequence goes on along the minus strand of NC_060119.1, from coordinate 432,173,590 downwards.
AATTGTTGCACAATGGCTGTTGTCCGCATCGTAACAAGATTTTTTATTTATTTCTTTATTTTTCATTTTATTTTATTATTTATTTATTTTTTTGCAACACTGTTAATGTTAACCTGCACGTCCGCCGACTGACCACCCCTCCCAGTTCCAATCGCAAATGCCATTTAGGAGGAATTATTTGCCGGTAAGCCACTGTAATATCTCTAATCTCTCTCATTTTCTCATCGTGGTCATTTTGCGAGATTTATGTGGGAGGAAGTAGTATGTTGCGCGATTCTTCCGAGAAAGTAGTCAAATATCCAACAAATTTTTTTAAATTAGACACTGTATCGACACCGTATTTTCTGATTACTTGTCTGGAGCGATCTACGCAATCAGACAAGTTGTGGGCCTTAGTGCTCAACAAAACAAACAGTGCCAACTTTCTTACTCACTGCAAGCTCTATACCATACGTTGACGCGACTCTGCTATCTTGCTTCAGGAGTCGTTAAATCCTCTAATGACGTCTCCTGTATTGGAAAGTGAAA